>NW_026463676.1:0-2919 GCF_021730395.1 Mercenaria mercenaria
GATCATCACAGGGAACAAGTTTGTGAAGTTTCATTTCATTTGAGTTACAAGCTTATATGCAACGCCATAACCAAACATTACTAAGTCAAAAAAGGAGTATAACTTTGTGAAATTGTGAAAAAGCAAAATAAAAGAGCTGTGATAAGCGCGTTACACGTCCGATCATCACAATTAATAAATGTATGAAAATGCAATTTGTTCCTAAAAGTGGTTACGGGTTTCTTTCCAAAATTGTTAAAAGAATATCTTTGGTCCAGCTGTTTTGTTCGATAAATGGAGCTAGACTTAAAAACATCTAAAACTGCTTTTGCGATTTTCAGATCTTAGGATTGGACTAGATAAGTTGTCAACGTCAGTTTTGAATGAAAGTTATCAAACCCTGAAGATATTAAATTATTATTTGTCAAGTTTTAAATAATTTATTAGTTTATTAAAACACTTTATACAGACAATATCATGTGGAGTCTAGTTAGAAGTTTTGTTCAGTAAATGATAACAGTACACATTGCTCCTCGTTTATGTTTTGCACACATCTGCATGCTACATGCTCATCTATTTTCAGCTGGATCTTTACTTTAGAACAGTCATCGCAGCACCACTATCTGTTTTCGTCAACAATCTAAGGTTTGTTCATATTCTCTGCACAAATGTGTTGTCATAATGCAATAAATCACATAGTACTGTAATTGGAAATTAGTGGACTGGTGATAATACCCGTGTCGTCTCCGTTACTAGGCATACATTTTGATAAGATAAGACTTCCGAAGTTACGATATAGATTAAAGTGATCACTTGTTAAATCATCTGACTTAATGGAATAGTAAAACATTAGGTAATTAATCCTGTTATATTGAATCGTTGAATTTTAACAATGGCATACAAACTAACATATTAGCTTCAGTTACTGACAATGTTTAATTCAGTATTCGTACATGTACCTTTCAGACGGGGAAGCGTTATTGCAGACTATACTGTTGTATTTGATGAGAAAGATGTGAATGGAACAGCAGATTTAATTGTTCAAGCAATAATAGATTTAGAGGATGTTGGAACACTTGTGTTTGATGAAAAACAAACCCATGTCAAATCACGTAAATTTTGCATATTAATAAATTAAACTCTTCACACTAAGACACAATCGATAAATGACTTTCTTTTTCATCATTGATTATTATTAAGCCTTATACAAATGTATTTCTGTTTACCTTTAATTGTGATGTTCATGATTAGAATTCATTTATCTAGTATTAGTCTGAATGAACAAGTATACATTTCCAGGTGGAGTGTTTAGGGATGAATGTGGCTTCCTGTTGAACTTTTTGCACTTTTAAAAATGATAATATATTTTAGTGTTGCCGGTCAGCGCTACTGATCCATGTGATGTTCGTGAAAAACTAGCTGGTCATTGTGAGGAAGGCTCTTATTGTGAAGTAAATGGCGGAAATCCAAGTTGTCGGTAATACACAATGAGCAAATTACCTTTTGACATACTGATTATGATGGAGATTATATGTACGGTCGAACATGAATATATGAAACCAAAACTAAAAGAGATTCCGATACTAGTATACCAATGGGGAAATATTTTTTACCAGTCATAATTTTCTCCTTTATAAATATTATTTACAGGTTATAAATTGATACCACAAAAATTTGATGACTCTAAATACCTTAGAATACATTCTATACCATAGAGAAATACGGCACTTCTCAGTAAGAAATAAATGGAAATTAGTGCCTTATTATTGCGAGCGTAAATTATCAAAAAATAGAATAAGCGAAATTATTATAGGTAGATAGTCGAATATTCTTTACATGTGGATTATGATTGTACATATATCTAGCTTTATACTTAGATAATTGTTGGTTTTGCATATATTTTTTTCAGAAAAGTATCGGATTCTATTCACAAAGGTAAGAACAATTTAAGCATGCTGCTGTTAATTGAAAGTGAGGGAATATTCAAGAAACAACAAAGTAGTTTTAATTAATAAAGATTACTTATCACTCGAACAGCATACGAGTATAATAAATAAATATCTGTAGTGAATATCAAAATAAACCTTAAATCAATGAGACTTACCTCAAAATGATTTCATTATTTCAGTGTATCATTTGCGGAATACATTTGCGGACGTTTTTCCTAAGACCAATATAGAAAAAGATGGAATTTAGTTTATAAGGTGAAAGTACGTCATTGCCCGTGAAAAAAGAATTAGTTGACTTAATAAAGTTTAGAACATATTTTTGCGCTTATAAATGAAAATACTTTACACAATGGTTGAACAGGCAGTCGGGTAATTGTACGTTTTAGAATCAGAACAGCTTTTTGTGGTTTCATGAATTAGATATGAGATCAGAAATCTAGCCCAGACTGAGGATGAGTGACTTATTGTCAGCTAAATGTTTATAGCACACTTATCAGGTGTGATAATTGTTATAAATATATCAAGCCCGAAAATAGTCGACTGTTTCCTCAGAATAAATGCACGCCAGAAATATTTGATAGACGGTGCAGAACAGAAATCGTCCTTATTATATTTTCTATGACCACTTTCAGATTACAACATGATATACGCTGTGACTGGCGTAATTGGTTTCTTACTCTTACTAGTGCTGCTGACATTGTGTGCCAGACAGATAAGATTATACCGAAATAAAGAAAGGTGGGCATAATGTCTGGTGTTTAAACGAATATATTATGTTTATTTAACAGATTAGTAATGTGCTCAAATATACATGCGATGTTTGTACATTAACTTGATTTATATAAATTATATTGTATTATCGGAGATTAAATTAGTTAAAACATGTACCTCTTTAATATTGATTCGTTTATACCAAATATTTATGAAAAGCCCTCACAACTTCTCTTTAGACTTAAACACAATACGTTTGACTGAATAGACACAATAAATA
>NW_026463677.1:0-73097 GCF_021730395.1 Mercenaria mercenaria
GATCGGACTGCTCCTCGAAACAGTAAATATTGGAAGTTTTTAGAAATTATCATGGGGCCATAACATAGAAACTAGAAGATGCTTTTGTAGAAAAGCGCATGTCTCCCCCAATGCATAGTCATATAGGAGTGACCCCAAAAATAATAGGAGTCATCTACTCTACATGACCAATCATCCTGTGACCTTTGATGGAGTGACCAAAAAAACAATACGGGTCATCTACTCCATACGCCCTGCCACCCTATGAAGTTTGAAGGTTCTAGGTCAAATGGATCTCCAGTTATTGATCAGAATTGAAGTGTGACAGACGGACGGGGCAAAAACAATATGTCTGCCCCAGTGTGTGTGTGTGTGTGTGTGGGAGGGGGGGAGACATAAATCATAAATAGGAGCACACTTTACACTTTATGGCTGAAAGTTTGAACAAATTCCACTTGATAATAAAAGAGGAGTTTGACATATCAAAATATATACCTTTTTGAATGGCCATTACTCAAATTACAGAAATTTTTAAAAAGAGCACAGCCTGCAGGTGCCATCGCTCATCTGTAAGTTCATGGACAATAATACGCAAGAAATGAGTTACGGTTCCTGGCCTTCTTACTGATCTTAATTGATGACAAAAAATGTATGAAGTTTCAAAACTATGTTAAGTATTCAAGAAATGTAGAATCAAACAAAAAGCAACCAAAAAACACTGATTTTCCAAGTTAAAAAGGCCCAAAATTCTAACAAAATACAAGAGAAAGTTATGGTTCTTAACCTACTTACTAATCTAATGATAACAAGCAAATTCGATGAATTGGTATCCCCCGCCGAAAGGGTTTGTGGTGAGGAATGGCATAAAAAATATATCCGGCAAAAAGTTAAGGATGTTACTAAGAAGCAAATAATTTCAACAGTCAAAATCAATTTAACAGAAAATGAATGCTTTTTTATGGTTTGGGGGTGGGGAGCCAGCGGGTGTGACGGGGTGAGGGTACAAAACATCACATGTTTATTATAAATATTGATGGAAAATGAAAAATGAAAAAAAAAAACAATGGGTTGGGGGGGGGGGTGTGATGCATGATCGGGGTGGTGCGCATGATGACTCAGCGGGATGGAGGAGTGAGGTGGGGGAACAGTACAATTGGTTGGTTTGTTATGTACAAATCTGTAGATTTTTAAACAATTAAAGGGCAATAACTCTAAGGAAAATTGACCAATAAAAAAAAAAATGACACGCATCATCGAAGTATGTTGGTTCATATTTAATTCAAGTTTCATGAAATTCTACTAGCTTGTTACTGAGAAATGGCTGCAGACGTGGATTTTTCATTAAATCAAGGGCAATAACTCTTAAGGGTTAACGACGAAAATCAAATTTCTAAGTACAAAAAGGGCCATAACTCTGAAAATGCTTACCAGAGTTATGGTTCTTGGCCTATGTAGTCATTTAATGATGATAAAGAAGTGTGCAAAGTTTCAAAGCTGTAGCTAGTTATAGTTTTTAAGAAAAGGTGAACCTCAACAAAAATTTTAACCAACGCCAATGTCAACAATCAAGTGATGACAATACCTCTGTTAAAATTTGAATCAGGATCTTGTTATTTTAAAATAATGAAGATTCTCACAAAAAATATAGATCTATATAGCAAGCATTCAGTGAAAAATAACATCGACTATTTCCTGCAATGGTTCATACAGGGAATCCAAGACTGAATTAAAGTACTTTTCAAGAACTTTCAAGTACTTGCGCTATTCCTATAAAACACCACCTTAAATATGTTAGTTGTAGTACAGAGGTTGTTGCTCTCTTAACAGAGCTAGAGTCCAAATACTGAACAAATTTAAGATTAATACCTTGTTTAGTATCTGTAGGAAAGGCTGGGATGTATCTTTACGAGGTTTAACATCCATTCTTGCTGCTAGTTGATACATTAGTGGTAGCCATTTGTAGGTTTTGATTTCAGACACAGCTTCCTGTTTATAGAAGTTTGATCAAACTAAGCAACATAATTTCTTCATAGATATAACAGTGTCTAGCACAACTAAAAAATATTAAATTATTAATTTGTCACACTTTTTGACTTCTAACAAATACAAAATATTACCTGTCCATAAATTAAAATTTTATATACACAATTTATAACTGCATAACAAAGTGCAAAAGTCATCTTCTTACAGTAAAATTAGCCAACCAACTTGTAAGAATTGATTAAAGTTTACACTTCCATGAAATGATTGTTCTGTTGGATTTAACTCTGTTTTCAACAGTGTTTCAGTTATATATGGTGGTCAGATTCCTGGTATTTACCGGAATTAACATGCTCTTTACACGTAACTGCAAGGTGGAGGAAGAACAACTTTCGACATCTTATATTCAGTCAATAAACACTTTTGCTCTGGCAAGGGAGCTAAAAGGGTGCATGGAATGATATATTTCCAAATTTTCAAGATTTCATTTGCCTAGGAACCTTTCAGTAATATCTATCTAGTAAAATACACAACTATAAATTATTTAATACCTCCATCATACTATTTACATCCTCGCTGTGTACATTATTGAACCAGAGAGATGTTAGCCGGAAGACGCGTAAATTATGCTCGTCGCCACATCTCAAACATTTGATGTAATTATGGACAGCCTTCAACAAGAAAATGTTTCTATCTTCCTTCATACACTCCAGTTCATGTTTATCTATCTCCGTCTGCTTCTCTAATGTACGCAGGTATCGACTGAAAACAGTTACCAGAAATATAAATATTATCTATCATGTAAATTATACATCTCACACAATTAAAATATCCTTCAATATCTCTCCTGATCACAAAGCTGAGGAAAGACAGAAGTGGAAGTTTAATATCACTAAACACTGAAATTTTATGCTAAACTAATCAGTCTTTCAGTATGTCTTACCAGTAAATGCATCACTTCTTTCAATGTTGTTGTCGAGATCAAGCCAAACCAATGCAAATGAGGTTAAACAAAGCATTCCTTAACTAGATTTAAATCATTTTTTAGGAGGGTAAACATAACTAGTTAAATTAAATGATATCTTACTCTCTCCCAGATTCTCCTTTCATAACTTCTCGCAGACGGTCAGCTTCCTGTTGCGACTTCCTCATCAGTGACTGTTTGGCCTCGTAGGTACTTGAATTCATGTAGTTCACAATATTTTGATACTGTGCATCGGCGTACTTTGCCAGAGCAAGGTAAGCATCTACCGACTTATCCTCTGACTTGCCCAACTGTTCATACATGTTGATAGCCTACAGATTCAGATAATGAATTATTACAACAGGTCTTTATGATTAATACATCAGTAAATATATATTCTCTTGACATATTTCCATGCTAAAAACAAGACTAGAACAAGAGCTTGTAGAACACAAAATGCCCCCCTTGATGCATTCAGTAACTGCACAAGGAACAGAAATTATTTGGTCACTGTTAACTGGACATTTGACGTCAAATTTGACCTCGAGTAATAATTATGGATTATTTACCAGTCATAATTGACCTCCGTATCAACTTTCATGATCCTAGTCCCAAGCATTCTCAAGTTATAGTCCGGAAACGGTTTAACTGAGACCTTGAATTTTGACCTACTGGCCTCAAAATCAATAGAGGTTGTCTGCAGGTCATGACCAACCTCCCTATCAACTTTCATGATCCTAGGCCCAAGCATTCTTGAAGTATCATCTGGAAACGGTTTAAAACTGTTCCAGGTCACTGTGACCTTGACCTTTGACCTATTAACCACAATAGCTTGGAAAGATGAAAAAGTACATTATTATCACATTTCATCTTCTATTCAATGGTGAATGATATAAATAGGATTGAATCATATGTAAAGAGAAACTTGTTATAGAAATAGTAGGGGTCATCTGCTGGTCATTATCAATCTCCCTATGAAGTTTTGTGATCCTAGGCCCAAGCGTTCTCAAGTTGTCGTCCGGAAACCGTTTTAACTGTTCCGGGTCACTGTGACCTTGACCATAGTCCTACTGACCTCAAAATAAAAATTCGGGTCATCTGCTGGTCATGACCAACCTCACTATAAACTTTCATGATCCTAGGCCCAAGCGTTCTTGAGTTATCATCCCGAAACTGATTGGTCTATGGATCGACCAATTGACATCTGCAAAACAAAATAGAACCCTCCTTCTTCGAAGGGGGACATAAATATTAATGTTGATGTCTTTTAATGTCTGCATTAATATCTGCATTTCTTTCACCAGAACTTTTTAGGTTTGAGGTCACACTGCACAGTTATAAGTTATATGGTGGCTTTCCTGCTTTTGATAGTGCAGGAAGACCTGTGGTGCACCTCCTTGCATCATTTCATCATTGGTGGACACTAGGATAGAGCCACCAACCTTCCGGAAGCCAACTGGATGGCTTCCTAACATGAAGAATTTAACGCCCCAAGCAAGGTTCTAACCTGCATTAACAATTTGAAAGCAGATTCCACTTTCAATTTTAACTTACCCTTTCCATATAATTCTCCATGATGATGTTGGGATTTTCCGATCTAGTTTCTGCCAACCAATTACCATAGATACTGAGTGCTTGTGGGTAAAACATGGCTGCTACTTGGTCTGTAGAACGTAACTGAATTGCCAAAAAAGTTTATAACAATCTCATAACAAGAGTATAACAACATAATGGAATACAGAGAATATGTTACACTGCAATGGAAAGATGTAATTTTAAAAATACAAGTCCAAAAGTTTTTGGATATAATGTTGCCTTTTTTTTTTACTGCATCCATTGTTTTCTTTTATTCAATTTCAAATAACTCCTTTGGCCCAAATCCCATTGACAAAAATATGGGGTTTTTTTTCAAAATTTTAAAGATAAAATTCAAAACCGAAAAGGCAAAACTAAAGATAATGCTGTTCCATTTATTTTACTACTAAATGCCTTTACACAATTTACAATACTTTTTTTGACAACTGTTCCCATTCAGGCATCTGAAAAAGACATTTATTTATCTATAATAATACACAGAGAAGATACTGAATTACTTATTCCCTGAATGTATTACCTTTCTAAGTTTATCAATCATGCCTTTCAGCAATGGTTTGGCAATATTCTCCTCTCCTCTTGCCCAGTACAACTTTGCCTCCTCAATCTGTGTAGGTATACTAAGAGACAGGTCCGATATGTCAAGTTCTTTCACTGTAGCTATAGCCCTTTCAGATACCTACAAAATACCCAGAACTTTATATTAAACTAGAATTGTCACAGGAGTGACAAATAATACTCCCACAATACGGCCTTGTCACATAAATATGGCAAATTTTAAGTTGGAAAGGGGCCATAACTATGTCAAAAAAATTGGTGGTTTGTAGCCAAAGTCAAACTTGACCTGTATTTTATGATGTTACACATGTGTACCAGAAATTATTTAAATCTGTCAAGCCTTTCATGAGTTATTGTCCGGAAACCAGGAGTTTGACAAATTGCAAAAGGGGCCATAACTATGTGAAAACAAGAGCACCGCAGAGAAATATACGCCCAAATGTGACCTTGACCTTGAAGCGAGCCAACTAAAACATGCGCTCTGCACCTTGTCTGGATGTGGTGAACATTTGTGCCAATTTTCTTTAAAATCCTTCAAACAGCCTAATTGACTCCCCTACATGATGCCTGGTTGCCTCCCTTACCTGATGCCTGGTTGCCTCCCTTGAGCTGGTAGCCAGTTGGTGTAAACTATCCACATACAATCTGAACACACTTCTGTTATCTGTTTTCTCCCAAAGTAGTTTTACAGCTGAACATTTCATGTACAAGGTAGGCAGGGTGAACTTGATATCACTGTCAACATCCAGTAACAGGTCCAAGTCTCTGGTTTCTATACTCCCCGACTCTCTAAACCTGTTTCAAAAGGACATACCGTTTTATATCAAGGAACTAGCATACAGCTTTTAGATAACTTCCAAATTACTTTGCTAGAAGCTTAATTACAAGTCTATTGCTCACAAGATAATCCCAACTGTTATTTCAAATAAAGAATTTAAATCCATTGGTACATGAAAGGAAATATCTGAACCTACATTGGCATGACAACAGAGCCTAGCAACAACTTACACAACCACTCTATCAACTGCATAACCACTATAACCTTGAATTCTTTTTACAAAAACCAAAAATAAAGTTTTCTGAGCATTTGAGTGGGTTGCAGTCATGGATGCAGTAGACCAATCCAAATGTACCAATACTTTCCCTGAAATTTTTGGATAACTAAAAATAAAGACAAGAGGACCATGATGGTCCTGAATCGCTCACCTGTCCCAACATGACCCAGTTTTGAACTGAGTATGACGTCGTTTTTTTTCCTATTATTTGACATAGTGACCTAGTTTTTGAGCTCATGTGACCCAGTTTTGAACCTGATCTAGATATCATAAAGATGAACATTCAGACCAACTTTCATACAGATCCCATGAAAAATATGGCCTCTAGAGAGGTCACAGGGTTTTTTCATTATTTGACCTGCTGACCTAGTTATTGATGGCATGTGACCCAGTTTCAAAATTGACCTAGATATCATCAAGGTGAACATTCTGACTAACTTTCATGAAGATCCATTCAAAAGTATGGCCTCTAGAGAGGTCACAAGGTTTTTCTATTTTTAGACCTAATGACCTAGTTTTTGACCGCAGCTGACCCAGTTTCAAAACTGACCTAGATATCATCAAGATGAACATTCAGACCAACTTTCATGCAGATCCCATGAAAAATATGGCCTCTAGAGAGGTCACAAGGTTTTTCTATTATTTGACCTACTGACCTAGTTTTTGACAGCACATGACCCAGTTTCGAACTTGACCTAGATATCATCAAGGTGAACATTCTGACCAACTTTCATGAAGATCTTGTGAAAAATATGGCCTCTAGAGAGGTCACAAGGTTTTTCTATTTTTAGACCTACTGACCTAGTTTTTAATCACAGTTGACCCAGTTTCAAACTTGGCCTAGATATCATCAAGATGAACATTCAGACCAACCTTCATACAGATCCCATGAAAAATATGGCCTCTAGAGAGGTCACAAGGTTTTTTCATTATTTGACCTACTGACCTAGTTATTGACGGCACGTGAACCAGTTTCGAACTTGACCTAGATATCATCAAGATGAACATTCTGACCAATTTTCATGAAGATCCATTCAAAAGTATGACCTCTAGAGAGGTCACAAGGTTTCTCTATTTTTAGACCTAATGACCTAGTTTTTGACCGCAGCTGACCCAGTTTCGAACTTGATCTAGATATCATCAAGATGAACATTCAGACCAACTTTCATACAGATCCCATGAAAAATATGGCCTCTAGAGAGGTCACAAGGTTTTTCTATTATTTGACCTACTGACCTAGTTTTTGAAGGCACGTGACCCAGTTTCGAACTTGACCTAGATATTATCAAGGTGAACATTCTGACCAATTTTCATGAAGATCTTGTGAAAAATACGGCCTCTAGAGAGGTCACAAGGTTTTTCTATTATTTGACCTACTGACCTAGTTTTTGAAGGCACGTGACCCAGTTTCGAACTCGACCTAGATATCATCAAGGTGAACATTCTGACTAATTTTCATGAAGATCTTGTGAAAAATATGGCCTCTAGAGAGGTCACAAGGTTTTTCTATTTTTAGACCTACTGACCTAGTTTTTGATCGCACGTGACCCAGTTTCGAACTTGACCTAGATATCATCAAGATGAACATTCTGACCAATTTTCATAAAGATCCCGTGAAAAATGTGACCTCTAGAGAGGTCACAAGCAAAAGTTTACGCACGGACGCACGGACGACGGACGCTGCGCGATCACAAAAGCTCACACTGTCACTTTGTGACATGTGAGCTAAAAAACTCAACATTCTTCTCCTCATTGCCAATGCATATCATATCAAATCCTTAAAGTTTCTAGTAAACCTAAATGCTCTCTCAAATTGGCTTTTTTCCCTTTATACATGTATACTGTAACCGTTTTCCTTCAGTGAAAAATCAGCTTTTTGGTCAAAAGTTTGTGGAACCTCAAGCATATGTAATGCCATCAACTTCTTCTGAATCTTGAAGTTGTGGCCCCCAATGCTCGTATATCAACAGCTTTGAACAATAAAGTTTAACAAAGCGCCAAGACTTTTACTAAGATTTTGATGACATGACATCTAATACTGACACAGTTTAAATTTACCTTTTTACTAAATCAGTTGTTTGATTGACGATGTTGACACACATAAGATCTGCAAGAACTGGATATAGTCTCCTAGCGCTGGTCAAACATCCATCCTTCAGCCGTGACACTGCACACAACCTGAAGTAGAATATAAATATATACTTTGTTCAGATAGGCAATTTCAAGTAACTTAATAGACAGGGCTTTTCTAATTCCTACCTGTCCCGTGGGGCTGATATTGGCCTATTTCCCAGTGCCAATAAAGCTCCATTTTTCCCAGTTTTAAGCAAAAATTCTAAAGAAATATTCCCAGCTGAAATGGATTTTATTACCATAAAAAAGTTCGGCATTGCAAGTTTTGTTTTGACAAATGAAATTGAACAACTTTTCAGAAAAACCAACCCACTATTAACTTTAGTAACATGGCCATCTGTATCTCAGCAAAAATTGAACAAATGATTGTTCTGGTATACTGTGAAATCATTTAATTTGGTGGGCAGGTGGTTTTGGTCTAAACAGCAATTTCCTGGGGATATAAATTTGTGGATTTCGACTTTTGAACATAAAATGAATGGGAGTTTTACTTGTTCGTTGGGATTAATTTTCGTGGATTGACTCAACCACGAAATCCACGAAAATTAGTCCCCCATGAATATTAATGATTTCACAGTACTGTGTGTTCTGTCAGTAAAAACCTTTCAAAACACATGGATACAATAGTTTTTTATTGAATCAAGTACTTAAAACCTGTTGAATAGAAGTTTTTAAACCATTAAAATCAAATGCCACATTTCTGTAACCTGCATTTTTTTGCTTATTATAGGTGTGGTGAAAAAAAACCTTATTAAGTGTAAAACAAGAGCTGTCCATAAGACAGCCAAGCTCGACTATTCGAAATATTGTCACAGAAGCAGGAAATTATTACCCAAAACGTTAAATATCAAAAGAGTTCTAAGTTCAAAAGGGGACATAATTTGACCAAAATGCATATCAGAGTTATGGGACTTGATGTTATCAACTAGTTTTATAACCCCAAAGAAACATGTTAAGTTTCAATTCAATATCTGCATTAGTTTTGGAGATAGTAACTTGCATGTAAACTTTAAGTCCAAAAGGGGGCATAATTTTCTCAAAATACATGTTAAGAGTTATGGAACTTGACCCAGTGAGGTTGGTTATTGACCTAGAAAAAGAATAAATAAGTTTCAAAGCTATATGCCTTTTGGTAATAGCTGTATGTACTTGCACGCAAAACTTTAACTAGGATTTTCTAAGTCCAAAAGGGGGCATAATTTGCCCAAAATACATGTCAGACTTATGGGACTTGATTCTATCAACTAGTTTTATAACCCCGAAGACCCATGTGAAGTTTCAATTTAATATCTGCATTAGTTTTGGAGATAGCAACTTGCATGTAAAACTTCAACCAGGATTTTCTAAGTCCAAAAGGGGGCATAATTTGGCCAAAATACATGTCAGAGTTACGGGACTTGACCCAGTGAGGTAGGTAATTGATCTAGAAAAAGAAAAAAATAAGTTTCAAATCTATATGCCTTTTAGTAATAGCTGTATGTACTTACACGCAAAACTTTAACCAGAATTTTCTAAGTCCAAAAGGGAGCATAATTTGGCCAAAATACATGTCAGAGTTATGGGACTTGACCCAGTGAGGTAGGTAATTGATCTAGAAAAAGAAAAAATAAGTTTCAAATCTATATGCCTTTTAGTAATAGCTGTATGTACTTGCACGCAAAACTTTAACCAGAATTTTCTAAGTCCAAAAGGGGGCATAATTTGGCCAAAATGAAGGTCAGAGTTATGGGACTTGGTGCTATCAACTAGTTTTATAACCCCGAAGACACATGTGAAGTTTCAATTCAATATCTGCATTAGTTTTGGAGATAGTAACTTGCATGTAAAACTTTAACCAGAATTTTCTAAGTCCAAAAGGGGACACAATTTGCTCAAAATACATGTTAGAGTTATGGAACTTGACCCAGTGAGGTTGGTAATTGACCTAGAAAAAGAATAAATAAGTTTCAAAGCTATATGCCTTTAAATATTAGCTGTATGTACTTGCATGTAAAAACTTAACCAAGGTGTGACGCCGACGCCAGGGTGAGTAGAATCATAAGCTAGACTATTCTTCGAATAGTCGAGCTAAAAATGTTTAAGCATGGCAAATGAAGCATTTGACTATTTCTACAAGGTCTGGCAAGAATTATGATGTAAGTCTCATGTCTCAGCAACTTAAGAAAATTATCTTGTAAGATTAATTCGCTAAAAATTACTTGGGAAGACCTTAAACTTGATTCATTTTAATGTCAAACTGTAAAACTTGAAATGTAAAGGTATAACCATTACAATCACATGCGAAAAACTCCCAATTTAATTAATTTGTTGATAACCTATTCCCAATCTGACAATTCACTGCATCAAAAATCCCAATTTAATCAGGGACCTTTTCCCCCAAAACCCTAGAAAAAAAACCTGCAGGAGAATTTAATCATGTAATTCAAATATCAAAGTTTTAAAATATTTCAATATTCATTTACAGTAGGACTTACAAATGCAAATGTTAATTTTATTTCAATCTAGTATCTTTACCTCGCATTATTGAGGGCTTTGTCTGTAAATGTACTATGGTCTTCCCTGATTGACTTCATTGCTTTAAACACACTCTCATGGAATCCAGTGGCCGTTTCAATTCTGTAAAATAAAAGCAAGTATTAATAAACAAGAGGGCCAAGGTGACCCTAGGTCACTCACCTGAGAAACACACCATAACAGTGTTAACATTTTCATTAAGACTGGACCAAAAATGTGGCCTCTTGAGTGTAAACAAACATTTTCTTTGATTTGACCTAGTGACCTAGTTTTTCACCCCACATGATCCAGATTCGTGCTTGTCCAAGATTTCATAAAAACCGGACCGGACACGAAACAGACCCTGTTCAAGCCATGTTAACATTTGACTGCTAAATGTGACCTTGACCTTTGAGCTAGGGATCTGAAAGTTGTGCATGACACATCGCCTTATTATGAGGTACATTTGCACCATGTAATATTAAAATCCCTTCATTTGTTTTTTTTTTTTTGGTTGGGTTTAACGTCACACCGTCATATGGCGACTTTCCAGCTTTGATGGTGGAGGAAGACCCCAGGTGCCCCTCCGTGCATTATTTCATCACAAGCGGGCACCTGGGTAGAACCACTGACCTTCCGTAAGCCAGCTGGATGCCTTCCTCACATGAAGAATTCAATGCCTTGAGTGAGGCTCGAACCCACATCGATGAGGGGCAAGTGATTTGAAGTCAGCGACCTTAACCATTCGGCCACGGAGGCCCCAAAAAATACCTTCATGGATTGGAAATTATGGACCGGAGAGGAAAAAAGCCCTGTTGACCTTTGACCTCCAATTGTGACCTTGACCTCTGAGCTAGGGGTCCGGGTCTTGCGCATGACACGTTGTCTCTTCATGGGGAACATTTGTGCCAAGTAATATTAATTAAAATCTCTTCATGGATGACAGAGTTATGGACCGGACACGAAATTGCTGACGGACGGAATGACAGAATGATGGAAAAGCGCATTCCTATAGTCCCCGAAACTGGTTTTCAACCAGTAGGGGACTAAAAATGTGGCCCCTAGAGTGTAAACAAGCTTATTCTTTGATTTGACCTGGTGACCTAGTTTTTAACCCTACATGACCCAGATAAAAATTCATCCCAGATTTCATGCAGACAAACATTCTGACAAAGTTTCATGCACTTCAAATGAACATGCAGCCCCTATTGCACACATAAGGTTTTTCTTTTATTTTAACAGGTGACCTAGTATTTGAACCCCTATGAGCCAGATTCGAAACTGGGCTGAAGATCATCAAGATAAACATTTTGACCAAATTTCAAGAAGATATGGTCATAAACATGGCCTCTGGAGTGTTACCAAGCTTTTCCTTTGATTTGACTGGATGACCTAGTTTTTGACCCCACAGGATCTTGTTTCAAATTTAAACTAGAGATCATCAAGACAAACGTTCTGACAAAGTTTTGTAAAGATTGAGTCAAAACTATGGCCTTGAGAGTGTTCACAAGCTTTTCCTTTGATTTGAATGTGACCTAGTTTTTGACCCCACATGACCCAGATTCGAACTTGACCTAGAGGTCATCAAGACAAATATTCTGATCGATTCTCATGAGTTTCAAACTTAAATTCTGGTCTCTAGAGTGTTAACACGACTTTCCTTTGATTTGGCCTACTGACCTAGTTTTTGACCCCACATGACCCAGATTAATCTTGACCTAGAGATCATCAAGACAAACATTCTGATAAGTTTCATAAAGACTGGGTCACAACTGTGGCCTCTGGAGTGTTTACAAGGCAAAAGTTGACGGAAAACACACAACACAAGACGGACGCCAACAGACGCCAGACAATGACCGGTCACAATACCTCACCTTGAGCAAAAGTGCTCAGATGAGCTAAAAATATTGCCTGAAAGATTTATATACCCAAGGTTTCATCAAAAATTAAGTCAAAGTTGATTCAAAGTGAAACACATTGATAATGGCACCTCTAGCGGAGCAAACGCCTCCCTACACTTACAGATATATCTTTTCCAATAAGCAGACAAAATTCTACACAACCAACATATTTCAATGTTCCCAATGGTGTCTACAGTATTCCATGTGGTGTTCACGGTGTTCTCAGTGGTGTCTACCACATTCCCTGTGGTGTCTACAATGTTCCCAGTGGTGTACACGGTGTTTGCAGTGGTGTCTACCATATTCCCAGTGGTGTGTATGGTGTTTTAAGCAGTGTACACGCTGTTTCCAGCGGTGTTCACAGTGGTGTCCAGTGTTTACAACAGCGTCTATCACCTTCCCAGTGCTGTATACCGCGATCCCAGTGGTGTCAACAGTGTTCTCAGTGGTGTACATGGTGATCCCAGTGGTGAACACGGTGTACCGAGTGGTGTCAACAGTGTTCTCAGTGGTGTACACGGCCAGTGGTGTCAACAGTGTTATCAGTGGTGTACATGGCCAGTGGTGTCAACAGTGTTATCAGTAGTGTACATGGCCAGTGGTGTCAACAGTGTTATCAGTAGTGTACACGGCCAGTGGTGTCAACAGTGTTATCAGTGGTGTACACGGCAATTGCTGTGTCAACAGTGTTATCAGTGGTGTACACGGTCAATGGTGTCAACAGTGTTATCAGTAGTGTACACCACCAGTGGTGTCAACAATGTTATCAGTAGTGTACACGGCCAGTGGTGTCAACAGTGTTATCAGTAGTGTACATGGCCAGTGGTGTCAACAGTGTTCCCAGTAGTGTACACGGCCAGTGGTGTCAACAGTGTTATCAATGGTGTACATGGCCAGTGGTGTCAACAATGTTCTCAGTAGTGTACACGGCCAGTGGTGTCAACAGTGTTATCAGTGGTGTACATGGCCAGTGGTGTCAACAGTGTTCTCAGTGGTGTACATGGCCAGTGGCGTCAACAGTGTTCTTAGTAGTGTATATGGTCAGTGGTGTCAACAGTGTTATCAGTGGTGTACATAGCCAGTGGTGTCGACAGTATTCTCAGTGGTGTACATGGCCAGTGGTGTCAACAGTGTTCTTAGTGGTGTACATGGCCAGTGGTGTCAACAGTGTTATCAGTGGTGTACATAGCCAGTGGTGTCGTCAGTGTTCTCAGTGGTGTACATGGCCAGTGGTGTCAACAGTGTTCTTAGTGGTGTACATGGCCAGTGGTGTCAACAGTGTTATCAGTGGTGTACATAGCCAGTGGTGTCGTCAGTGTTCTCAGTGGTGTACATGGCCAGTGGTGTCAACAATGTTATCAGTGGTGTCAACAGTTTCTTAGTTGTGTACATGGCCAGTGGTATCAATTCTCAGTGGTGTACATGGCCAGTGGTGTCGACAGTGTTCTCAGTGGTGTACATGGCCAGTGGTGTCAACAGTGTTCTTAGTCGTGTACATGGCCAGTGGTGTCAACAGTGTTATCAGTGGTGTACATCGCCAGTGGTGTCGACAGTGTTCTCAGTGGTGTACATGGCCAGTGGTGTCAACAGTGTTCTCAGTGGTGTACATGGCCAGTGGTGTTAACAGTGTTCTCAGTGGTGTACATGGCCAGTGGTGTCAACAGTGTTATCAGTGGTGTCAACAGTTTCTTAGTTGTGTACATGGCCAGTGGTATCAATTCTCAGTGGTGTACATGGCCAGTGGTGTCGACAGTGTTCTCAGTGGTGTACATGGCCAGTGGTGTCAACAGTGTTCTTAGTCGTGTACATGGCCAGTGGTGTCAACAGTGTTATCAGTGGTGTACATCGCCAGTGGTGTCGACAGTGTTCTCAGTGGTGTACATGGCCAGTGGTGTCAACAGTGTTCTCAGTGGTGTACATGGCCAGTGGTGTTAACAGTGTTCTCAGTGGTGTACATGGCCAGTGGTGTCAACAGTGTTCTCAGTGGGTACATGGCCAGTGGTGTCAACAGTGTTATCAGTAGTGTACATGGCCAGTGGTGTCAACAGAGTTCTCAGTGGTGTACATGGCCAGTGGTGTCAACAGTGTTCTCAGTGGTGTACATGGCCAGTGTTCTCAGTGGTGTACATGGCCAGTGGTGTCAACAGTGTTCTTAGTGGTGTAAATGGCCAGTGGTGTCAACAGTGTTCTCAGCGGTGTACATGGCCAGTGGTGTCAACAGTGTTCTCAGCGGTGTACATGGCCAGTGGTGTCAACAGTGTTCTCAGTGGTGTACAAGGCCAGTGGTGTCAACAGTGTTCTCAGTGGTGTACATGGCCAGTGGTGTCAACAGTGTTCTCAGTGGTGTACACGGCCAGTGGTGTCAACAGTGTTCTCAGTGGTGTACATGGCCAGTGGTGTCAACAGTGTTCTCAGTGGTGTACACGGCCAGTGGTGTCAACAGTGTTCTCAGTGGTGTACACGGCCATTGGTGTCAACAGTGTTATCAGTGGTGAACATTGTGTTCCCAGTGGTGTACACAGTATCTAGCAACCATGAGAAAGGGAAGTATCCAAAATTCTGATTGCCTTTAAAATTGGTCAGTTTTTCAGGTCAGGTGCAATTTTGTCTTTAAAGATAGTTTTGTCTAGGATATTTTTTTTTGTTTCTGGAATACTGAATACAGTTCCATTTTACATGGGTATTTTTTTTGGAGGATTTCTGGTATTTGGGGGTAACTAATGCATTATCATAGTACTTACTTGTTTGGAGAATCAATGTTCCATTTTCCCATCCTCCATGCTGCTTCAAACTGAAGCTCTCTTGTGTCAGAAGTTAAATTTGGTACATCTTCCTGTCCCATAATTCCTTGTAGGTAGGCATTAAAGACATGGTTGGCTCCAAAACATTGCAAAGCCTTTAGTGTAAAAAATAAACACAGGTTTGTTTTAAATATTTCTAACTGTAAAAGCTGCACATTATAGTAAATATTTCCACCTGGTACAACTACATAGAGAAATCTTAACAATTTTACTGATACCTTCAAAATCTTAAGTATTTGCATAAAGACTTAACGTAACTACAAAATGGATCAGCTATTAAACAAAGTGTTTATAATAAACTACTTGCATTTAATTTGGAAAAGTGGTACAGATTTGAACAAGTAAACACAATAGATTAGCCAAATGTCTGATACATGCAGCTTGATAAATGGTTTAACTCACATTTAGCAAATCATACTGATTGGAGGTTCCTGATTGGCTCATCTGAATGTCACATGACACAACTGCTTTGTCCCACTGGTTCTCCTGTTGATAGGTGCAGATTCTGGAAATGGGAATTGTTGCAGTTTATGAAATATTTTCACACTGGACAACAATATGGTTATGCACAATGAATTAAAAGCACACATAAAATGGCTTGGTATGGGCGAAACCGGATACAGTCTTCAAACTTTTAGGACAGTTCTCTGTAATGGGTCAAAGCCTACAGACCTGTCAAAGAACAGAACCATGCCACTGGGTGATATGAAATATTTGCTGAGAAACAGCCAACCAGATGCTGGACCTCTGATACTTTGATTTCAAAACACTACTTTATGAAACTGTACCAGTATTACCTTCAGATACATTTGAATAAACATTGGTATGACAGCCAAGTGAATAAAGTGTTAGCTACTCATCCTAATAGTCATGTGCTTGAACCTACTGGGAGTGTTCTGGTGAAATTACATTTTTAAGGAAGCAAATATATATAAATGGCAATAGCTGTTAGAAATTCTCCATGTTAAATTATCTAGCTAATGTTAGTCCGTTTAAACTAAAACATATTGAACTGCAAAATATATTACACCCAACCTTGAGGAAGTGTCTGCTTTTCTTCCAGCACCACAACCATAAACCCCATCTGGGTCCCCGATCCAACTGTAAGCCTCCAGCAGCAAATCTTGTACAGAGACACCTGACTGGGAACTAGAGGTCTCACTAAGAGTATCGATTCTCGTATCCTGGCTTGACCCCTGAGATGACCTCTGTGACTGACTACCTCTACCTGTTTCAGTTTTTTCCCTATATGTAGAGAAAGGAAATTCTTAAATAAAGTAACGCATACCTTTAATATACCACGAGTAAATGGATGATTTAAAAGGAACAGACTTCAGAATGCTAAATTATACTCAAGAACTTGTTTACTACCACTGAACAAATTTTTTGTTGATCTTTTTAGTTTATTATTCTAAACTAAAGGTATGTCCATAAGAAACTGTTCTCCCACTTTCTGTCACTGCTCAGATTAGCTTAGGTTGTGATAAGGAGTGGGAATAGGTGGCTTAATATATATTTCTGATAAAATCAAGGACCGCAAGACTTAGTGTTCTTGTTGAGTGGAATCCAAAACAGAATGCCAGCTGTACAACTTCACATGCTGAATAATATTCCTATATGGTTTCTCTAGTTCAAATACTTCATGGACAAAATCTTTTATATAAACAGACATGAATTTTCAAGAAAATGAAAACAAAATTTAGGCATCTTTACCTCTGCACATCACACCAGATTTCTGCAAATAATAATGCTGTAAAGTGGGCGGAGCAATACTGTGCTGCCATGGCAACCTGAAGGTAATCAACATCCAACCAGAAATTGTTGTCCCAAATGGTCATCTCCTGTCGGCTGCAAAAGAGCAATCACTATTCATATTTGACTTTAAGACAGATTTTTACTTGACTAAGCTCAAGGTAGGTGCAATGATTCTGGATTAGATTTGTATGTTTGTTTTGGGTTAAATATTATTAATGGATTCTGATCATTCAAACTTATTGACCTGTGAACCCCTCTGCATATCATCAATCTACAGAGACAATAAATTTTCAATTCCCATTATCTGTATAAACATTCAGATTCTAGGACATGCCACCAACTAAGACCAAAACAATGAAACAAAATTAATAATTCATATTATAGTCAATGGTACAAATACTCACAGGGATATTTAATGATGACATCTGTTAATTATTGAAATAATTCCATTGCTGGAGGACTGAATCAAACACTGTCATTCAAATTTTCACAAAATAAAGAGCAAAAGTCCATTACAAAGAATTTTGAAATACTGTAAAACTGCACAAATTTGCAGTTATAATTTAGCGTACTCATTTGCATATCTCAGCAATGTTATTAACATTAACATTAAACCTGTGAAAATATGGAAAAACATGAATGATGTCAAAGTTATATGACACATGCCCCATGAGAGGATAAAATTATACATAAACAAGAGGACCATGATGGTCCTGAATCGCTCACCTGTCTCCACATGACCCAATTTTCATGAAGATCCATTGAAAAATATGGCTTCTAGAGAGGTCACAAAGTTTTTCTATTATTTGACCTAATGACCTAGTTTTTTGAAGGCACATGACCCAGTTTTTAACTTGACATAGATATTATCAAGGTGAACATTCTGACCAATTTGCATGAAGATCCATTGAAAAGTATGGCCTCTAGAGAGGTCACAAGGTTTTTCTATTTTTAGACCTACTGACCTAATTTTTGATTGCAGTTGACCCAGTTTCAAAATTGACCTAGATATCATCAAGATGAACATTCAGACCAACTTTCATACAGATCCCATGAAAAATATGGCTTCTAGAGAGGTCACAAGGTTTTTCTATTATTTGACCTATTGACCTAGTTTTTGATTGCACGTGACCCAGTTTCAAACTTGACCTAGATATCATCAAGGTGAACATTCTGACCAAATTTCATGAAGATCCATTGAAAAATATGGCCTCTAGAGTGGTCAAAAGGTTTTTCTATGTTTAGACCTACTGATCTAGTTTTTGACCACAGTTGACCCAGTTTCGAACCTGACCTAGATATCATCAAGATGAATATTCAGACCAACTTTCATACAGATCCCATGAAAAATGTGGCCCCTAGAGAGGTCACAAGTTTTTTTTTTAATTATTTGACCTACTGACCTAGTTTTTGAAGGCACCTGACCCAGTTTCGAACTTGACCTAGATATCATCAAGTTGAACATTCTGACCAATTTTCATGAAGATCCATTGAAAAGTATGGCCTCTAGAGAGGTCACAAGGTTTTTCTATTTTCAGACCTACTGACCTTGTTTTTGAACGCAGTTGACCCAGTTTCAAACTTGATCTAGATATCATCAAGATGAACATTCAGACCAACTTTCATACAGATCCCATGAAAAATATGGCCTCTAGAGAGGTCACAAGGTTTTTCTATTATTTGACCTATTGACCTAGTTTTTGATGGCACGTGACCCAGTTTCAAATTTGACCTAGATATCATCAAGATGAACATTCTGACCAATTTTCATGAAGATCCGTTGAAAAGTACGGCCTCTAGAGAGGTCACAAGGTTTTTCTATTTTTAGACCTACTGACCTAGTTTTTGACCGCAGTTGACCCAGTTTCGAACTTTACCTAGACATCATTAAAATGAACATTCAAACTACCTTTCATACAGATCCCATGAAAAATATGGCCTCTAGAGAGGTCACAAGGTTTTTCTATTATTTGACCTACTGACCTAGTTTTTGACGGCACGTGACCCAGTTTCGAAATTGACCTAGATATCATCAAGGTAAACATTCTGACCAATTTTCATGAAGATCCATTGAAAAGTATGGCCTTTAGAGAGGTCACAAGGTTTTTCTATTTTTAGACCTACTGACCTAGTTTTCAACCGCACGTGACCCAGTTTCGAACTTGACCTAGATATCATCAAGATGAACATTCTGACCAACTTTCATAAAGATCCCATGAAAAATGTGACCTCTAGAGTGGTCACAAGCAAAAGTTTACGGACGGACGCCACGCGATAAAAAAAGCTCACCTTGTCACTTTGCGACAGGTGAGCTAAAAAGGGAGATAACTAAAAAAAAGCAGACACAAAAAGTCTAGACATACTTGATATTGATGATGTTAACCAAGAATCATAGCTCAAGATAAGCTGCGTATTTGCGTATTTACGCAATTAAAATTGCAGAAAACCCAACTGAATTCATACAGTGTGGGTACTGAATTGCAAGTAAAATTCCTAATACCCAATTCGTAAAAAATCGCTTGCGTATCGCATTTTCCTTATTACTAGAATGGGTACGAGACTTTAACTCTAGATTTGACTGACCGGTTATACGTTTCCGCAGAACAGGTTGCAATTTATCGGAAAAATCACAGGACCATTCAGTCAGCTGATCGTTGTGATTTGGACGCTTTGTAAACACTTTTACGTTGATAAAATGTAAAAGAGGTTGCAGAAAAAACATTGTTGAAGCACAAACAAACAAATTAGTGGGATATTTTGCTGTTCAACAATGACAGTTATCTGTTTGTGACGATGTAGTGTCACCAATACTGGATGACATCTTTTGGGAGAATGCATATTGCGGTGACCACATCGTTCGGGATATTGTGGATGAACTGATCTCCGACTGCATTAAAAGTGAAAAAGAAAACAATAGTATGGAACATTCATTACAATTTTAAATACATTTTTGTATTAAACATTGAAGGGTGCCACTAAAGTACTTAGGTACTTAGTCAATCCTGTTTAATGATATATACCATGTATACTGTGAGCAAAAAATACTCAATTGTTAGTGCGAGTTTGGAATAATACCCAATTGGTTTTAGCAAATAACCAATTACTTCTGAAAAGGCTGGGTAATGATATTATTTTTACCCAATTCAAATTTCCAATACCAAATTCAGACAAAAAGTGATGGGTAAATACCCAATTGCACCAAAAGCTAATCTGGAGCTCAAAAGAATCATTTAACTTGAATAAAAATGTAGGAGTTGAGTACACAATGTTCTATGTAGTTGTAATATTTCAAAGTCCAAAATGGGCACAGCTAAATAAGTTGGACATGCAAGCCCTACCAATATTATGGACATGTTCATTCCATGTTGAGGATGTATACCAAGATGCCTGCTATTCAACAAATACACTGCAGGTATGTATTTACTATCACTTTGCCTGACATTCAACAAATACATTGCAGGCATGTATTTACTATCACCTTGCCTGACATTTAACAAGTACACTGCAGGCATGTATTTACTATCACCTTGCCTGACATTCAACATGTACATTGCAGGCATGTATTTACTATCACATTGCCTGACATTCAACAAGTGCATTGCAGGCATGTATTTACTATCACCTTGCCTGACATTCAATCACCTTGCCTGACATTCAACAAGTACACTGCAGGCATGTATTTACTATCACCTTGCCTGACATTCAACATGTACATTGCAGGCATTTACTATCATTTTGCCTGACATTCAACATGTACATTGCTGGTATGTATTTACTATCATTTTGCCTGACATCCAACATCTTTGTCTTTTGTTTGCTCAAAATTTATTGGGGTTAATTGCACATCAACACAATTATAGGTCATATGGCAACTTTCCAGCTTTTCCTTGTGCAGGAGGACCCCAGGTGCTCCACCACACATTTTTTTCATGTACTGGTGGGAACCTGGGTAGAACCACCCCAAGTGAGGTTTCAAATATACAGCAGTGAGAGGCAAGTGATTGAAAGTCAGCGAGGCCCCATCCTAATGTCAAATAATTTCAAGCTGCTGGTAATAAATTTGTCTGCTTTTGTTTGGTTTAGAGTCCCACTGACAACTGAGCCGCGCCATGAGAAAACCAACATACTGCACTTGCGACCAGCGTGGATCCAGACCAGCCTGCGCATCCGCGCAGTCTGGTCAGGATCCATGCTGTTTGCTTTCAAAGCCTACTGCAATTAGAGAAACCAATAGCGAACAACATGGATTCTGATCAGACTGAGCGGATGCGCAGGCTGGTCTGGATCCATGCTGGTTGCGAACGCACTATGTTGGTTTTCTCAGGTTATTTGGCCACTTTTCCAGGATCTGATGATGGTGAAAGACCTAAAATGCCCCTTTGGCCATTGTTTCAGGAATGTGCGACATTTTCAACCTTCCCAATGCCTGCTAAACACAAAATGTCTTAAAGAATTCTACACTCAAAGTGAGATTTTGATCCCACAGCAGAACGGGGCAAGTGACTTTGAACTCACAGCAGCGGAGAACCCTGCCAGTAAGAAAAAAGAGCTTTGACTGTTGTGAGTATATAACACTCTAAATGGCTCTTTCTTACAGTAACTGGAATGCTTACGACAGTAATTATCTGCAGTAAGCATTCTTAATTTAACTATTGGAACAATCAGTGACGTTTCTGACAAAATTAACTGAAATACAGAATGTACTCTTAGCCATATTCAGCTTGTGTCTTATTTGAAGAAAAAGAAGAGTTTAGTAGTTTGTATGCCGAAGATAAAGAGAGGAACAGTTTATGTGTTGAAGATAAAATATTAAATCTAATGTTCTGATGATAAAAAGATTTCCATTCATGTCTTGAGAATCTGCTTTGAAGATATAATTTAAAAATTTAACATCGTTCAAGACATTTGGGAAAGTACTCTACAGTGTATGTTTTATATCATGGAGTTACTTAAAAGATACAAGGTGGTATATTTTGCTGTTCAAGTGCTGTTACGCTTATGTTTACTGCCAAACAGTCAGTCTGTCATAGCAAGTAATCAATCTATCAATCAAAGACTGAAAGTACGACATGGCTGTAGAATAAAAAACACACAGTTCATGGAAGAAAGTACCGCTGAAAGTTTGATTCAATGTGTAGGTAAATGTAAGCTTAAAACAGGATGCATTTCTATCACGTGGAATTCAAGCACATTCGATTGCATGATGTCAACGACCGACACCATATTTGAAGTGGAAACTGCCATCAGGGAATATGAACAGACTGACGGGTGGACATGTGCAACTTTTATCAGATATCCAGGTAAAATGTTTTAACTTTCAAAATCAAAACATGCTTGTGGCCGACATTAAATACATCAATGTAGGATTTTTTCCAGCTGGTTAAAGGGACGATATTCCTTAACCAAATGGTCAGAGCAAGAATGTTCTAAGTGCCTATAGATACAGGAACAGGGGCGCTAAGAACTGTCTTGCTCTCACCTCCGCTACTGAAAGCATATAAAGGTGGAATAGCGGCTGCAAAGTTGAATACTTCCAGTAATCTCATGCATTGTTTTGATATTCAGCAAAAAAAAACAACACCTCTACATATGCCAACTTAGGATAACATATGAAAATTCCACTTTTCTTTTCTAACAATCTATTTTTGCCATAAAGTAAGGTAATTAAACTTTAAATGCGTTTGATGGTCAGATTCCCGACTCAACAATTTCTCACGTTTTGGAGTTTTAACATATAATTATATAGCAATGATTATAATATTGTGATTTAATCAGCAATCCTTTTTCTATTTCCTTTAATTCACCGAGTAAATTGGTAATAAATCACGGAGTGAGATATTTCATAACAATCTCTGAAGGGCATGACATTTAACTGAATCTTTTTACAACTAACTGCTTCTTTGTACATGTAGGATTTTTCTGCTCTGGTGTTTAGTTCTTGTGTCACTATAAAAGACTTATAGTAAAAAAATGTAAATGAAAGTTAGCTTGTGAACAATTAAAACTTTTGAAAACTTTTTTTTTTATTTTTCAGTTTTTACCGCACTGAAATCTACATACATGTACACAAAAAACAGATATGAAATGTCATTTTCCCAAGCATCTGACAGATGTGCTGAGCTGGGAACCACTCTTGCTGACCCAAGTGATCTTGTAACAGCCCAAAACTTGGGTCTTATCTACTGTAACTGCGGGTGGATGTCAGACGGGAGAAACGCCCTATTACTTGATAAATACAATGGGGTCTGTTTCGGGCATTACAACACTGGGCCTATCATATGCAGCTTTAACCAAGCTGATGCATGGTGCAAGATGCCATGAACTATCTACAGTCTCCCCTTTATCTAATCTATACAGATGGACTGCTATGGTGTTTAGCCTTAAAAAAAAAAAAAAAAAAAAAAAAAAAAATGTTGCCCGACAGATATTACTGCCCAAAAAATAATTCCTTCAGTCCAAAGACTGAATCTAAATATTAACAACTTTTCTCACATACAAAAAGAAGAAATAGTTCAAGCCTTTTCTAATAACATTTATTCAAAGTGTTGCTGAAAGACCCTGTTTAATTTCTTGTTGCCATTTTAAAAGAATACGTATTAAGAAATCTATCTAGTACATCTTCGAGTGGTTTATTAATAAATAAATATTGAAATTTAAACACTCAAAAGTAAGAAATATGTAT
The DNA here is from genome assembly GCF_021730395.1 of Mercenaria mercenaria. NCBI lineage: Eukaryota > Metazoa > Mollusca > Bivalvia > Venerida > Veneridae > Mercenaria > Mercenaria mercenaria. The sequence goes on from NW_026463677.1 coordinate 23,895, forward strand.
GTATATCTGTACATACCCGAGAGCAGTCACATATGATAATAATACATGTATTTTACCAATGAAATATGGTATTGCATTTGTAATTTTAGTTTTACGTGTCTATGTGTAAAGTGTTTCAATGTGAACTTTTTAAAAACTTTAATTTCCTTGTCAACATTCCAGCAACACTATTTATTTACTTTTAAATTTTGTCTTGATATTACTATTTCTACAATTCCTGTGATACCCATTACATGGTTCATACACATTCTTTCAGATAAAATTCCCTGACATTTCCCTGACTTTTCCCTGACATGAAAGCATTTTTCCCTGACTTTTTGGTTCGGTACGATACAAACCAAGTCACCTAGTATGACTTTTGTTATCTTAAAATGTGCACATTTAGTGGTTCAATTTTAAATGAAAAATAGAATGTTGGCCTCCACCACCCCTACAGCCAACCCTTACCTCCTTTTTTGACAAACATTTACATTGTTTAATATTTTGTTTGTTTATTCCAAATCAACTGGATATGGAGCTGGTGATTATACAAAACACATTGGCAAGCAAAATGACATGAATTATCATGCATTAAAAAGTAATCAAATACACTGTTTCAAACAAACAAATGTTTTTATGTTATGACCAATAGACAATAAAGCAATTACTTTTGGAAACCTGAACATATTAGCCAAATCGAACTGTTTTTCTGAACATAGCTTTACTAAATTACATTAAAATGGAATTGTCATTCTGATTACCAATTAAAAAGAGTAACATCTATAGGATATATACCATGCAAAACACCTTGGTAGCAAAAGCATGTCTTTAAGGTATTGTAGATAATATTATGTACAAGGCACCAGTATCACAAAAACATCCTTCTTCAAATATTGAAACTGTGTAAAATAAAGACCATATGTTTGTGTTATTGGAGCCTTGTATGTATATATAGTAATGGCTATGTGTAATGGACACTATACAGGAGAGAAGGGGATCGAATCATTAGATATAGCCATCACCAGATTTGCTCAGGAGGTAAGGGGTGCAAATCCCTTTCAGTTTCTTCTATATGGAATTTGAAAAATATGTAGAATATAGATATATGCATATAATTTAAAATTATGCTTTAATTGTTGTAAGTTTGATAGCTTTCATGAAAAAGGAAATATTTGAAGAAACTGCCTTAACCTTTACAAATTGTTGCCTAACCAGATCAGAAAATTCCCTGACATTTTCCTGACATTTTCCAAATTTCAAAATTTCCCTGACATTTTGTAAAATTCCCTGACAATTCCCTGACCTTGAAAAAAAATTTTTTTCCCTGACTTTTCCCTGACGCGTATGAACCCTGCATTATGTCTATCCATGCATTTCTGGTCATATCATCATTATATATATACTATACCAGGTATATATAGCGCACTTCAAAGGCGCTTTACATAGCACAAAGGCAGCCACTCAGGGCATCACATTCATCCCCTACTAGCACAGACACAGAGCGATCTGACCAGAGGGACGGAGTGAGACAAAGCCCCCAGAACAGATAGAGAGAAATCCTTTTAGATACAGACTTGTCCGGCTTACGTAGCCTAGCTCTGTGATTAGACAGTCTGGTTCTTTAGTGTGCCCAGTGTATACCGTGCCGTCTTTCCTGGAAAGAACTAGTACAGGCCTCTTAGTTAGGTGGGAGACACTCAAGAGCATCTCAGAAATATGCAGTCCGTGGATCCGACCGAGATTCAAACTCCAGACCTCTGGATTGACAGTCAAGCTTGTTGCTACCTGACCACAGGGCCACTCTTATATTAGTTGTTACGTAGTTTGTGAGAATCACAAAGAAAACAAGAGCCATGTTAGACATGGCCAATCCCCCCGCCGGGCATATTATAATTGAAGGCTAAAGTTCCTGGCAAGTTAGTGTCTGAAGGTTTAAATTTTGGGAAAGCATTGAAGAACTGTTTAGTTGTGGTCCACATCAGGGGTTTTAAAGATGTGGAAGAAAGAATAAGTCAGTGGTGAGGTGGTTTACTGCTAAATTTTATTAATTTTCATGAACAGTTTTTCTATATGGCTACTGTAAAAAGAAGGAATGAAAAGCTAACAGGGAACAAGAGTGCCAGAATGTCACAATATATGCCCGTCACTGCAAATTTCTTTACTCTAGCAGCTGTATTTGCAATGGAATTTTAATTTTGTGGTTGTTTAGTAATCATTGTAAGTCTTTTGTTTTTCTAAGTCCACAAAAAAAACTCCTTACCAGGTAGAGATATCTTAAAATACACCTAAAATTGGAAAGTAACATCCATGTTGTACCACAGAAAAGTGGTCTTGTTTTTTCCCTATGGTCAATTATAAAAATGTTACAATATAAGTTATTTATAGTAACAATTAAGGGAAGTTAATCTTAAAAAAAAAAAAAAAAAAAAAAAAAAAAAAAAAAAAAATTGTAAGTCCACACAGAAATCTTTACCAGGTAGAGATTGGTCAAAATACACCTCAAAATTGGATGTAGCATGCATGTTGTACTACAGAAAAGTGGCCTTGATTTTTCCCTACGACTAGTAATGAAAAAGTTACAATAAAAGCTATTTAAAGTAACAACAAAGGGAAGTAATTCTAAAGAAGGGAACTGCGCATGACACTTCGTCTCATGATGGTGTATAATTGTGCCAAGTTACATCAAAATCCCTCCATGCATGAAGAAGAAATGCTTCGAACAAAGTCATTCTTGTATCTGACCTTTGGCCTCTAAGTGTGACCTTGACCTTAGACCTAGGGACCTGGATCTTGCGCATGACACTCTGTCTCGTGGTGGTGAACATTTGTGCCAAGTAATATCAAAATCCCTCTATGCATGAAGAAGAAATGCTCCGGACAAGGTTTTCATTCTTGTATCCTTTGACCTCTAAGTGTGACCTTGACCTTAGACCTAGGGACCTGGTTCTTACGCAAGACACTCCGCCTCGTGATGGTGAACATTTGTGCCAAGATATATCAAAATCCCTCCATGCATGAAAAAGATATGCTCCGGACAAATGTTTTTAAGAAAATATGATAAAGGGGAATAACTCAAAAAATAGGCAAGGTAGAGTTATTGTTCTTGCACACTGCACTTCCTCCCAATGTGTTCTATCAGTGTATGAAGTTGAAGAAAATCTCTCCAGTACTTTTGGAGTTATGCTCCAGACAAATTTTTTTAAGAAAATAAGATAAAGGGGAATAACTCAAAAAATAGGCAAGGTAGAGTTATTGTTCTTGCACACTGCACTTCCTCCCAATGTGTTCTATCAGTGTATGAAGTTTGAAGAAAATCCCTCCAGTACTTTTGGAGTTATGCTCCGGACAAAGATCGTTGCGGACGGACGGACGGACGCACGCACGGAGAGCATTTCTAATATCCCCTTCGCCTTTGGCGGGGGGATAAATAAGACATATGAGCCCCGCCATGAGAAAACCAACATAGTGGTTTTGCGACCAGCATGGATCCAGACCCGCCTGCACATCTGTGCAGTCTGGTCAGGATGCATGCTGTTCACTAACAGTTTCTCTAATTGCAATAGACTTTGAAAGTGAACAGCATGGATCCTGACCAGACTGCATAGATGCGCAGGCTGGTCTGGATCCATGCTGGCCGCAAAACCACTATGTTGGTTTTCTCATGGCGCAGCTCATATACTGTGAAACCTGTTGCAATACAGTTATTCCAGAAAATGCTTGTTACTGGGTGGTCGAGATCAAAGGAATTGGGAATGTTGGATAACTGACACATGGTCATCTTACGAATCCTTTGATCCGCTATGAAGGAAGGGTTCTGAGTAGAATCTCAAAGCCATCAGGGGAAAGAAGTATTTCTTTTATTGATAATATCATCTTTATACTTTATATTTTGGAAATTATAATTCTGTTATACTTATTAATAAAGAAGACTATTATATACATGTATTATATGACCCTTCATTGCCTCTCACTTACAAACTACACAACTACTAAATTAAATATAAGAGTGTTACATGGTATATGAGTGTTACAAATCATTTAATTTGCAAGCACAAAATTTCTTGACTTTGGATATAAAGGCCATTTTGTGGTGAATTTCAATTTTTTATCACAAAACAAAGGGCAGTTTAGCTTTTCTTGATTGGTTAAATTTTGTGAACTGACACAACCAAAAAATCCAGAACAATTAGTTCCCCATGAATATTAATGAGTTCACAGTAATCTGGCCTTGTGTTCCCAAAACATTTTCGGTCTCAGCTGAGTTTGATAATGCAACTTTATTTCTCACTCATACACAAGCTGCATGTTTAAAATTAAATGTTAAGTTAATTATTTTTAAACGACTTTTCAATATTGATGGTCAGACTCAAAAGGAATTTAATCTTGAAGTTCTAGTAAAATCTTTTATCAAAATTTCAACCACAAACAGCTGAGACTGAAAAATGTTTTATGAACATGGGGCCTGATTCATGTACTCTTTAGTACAGATGCACGTAACAAGGATCATTAATTCATCAGTATACAATTACACTGTTTTAATATGAGCCGTGCCATGAGAAAACCAACATAGTGGCTTTGCGACCAGCATGGATCCAGACCAGTCTGGATCCATGCTGTTCGCTTTTAAAGCCTACTGCAATTAGAGAAACTGCTAGCGAACAGCATGGATCCTGACCAGACTGCGCAGGCTGGTCTGGATCCATGCTGGTCGCAAAGCCACTATGTTGGTTTTCCCATGGCATGGCTCATATGACGATATATGTGTGCATTTTTACCGAAATAAATTTAGCAATCTAGTGAAATAAACACACCCTTTCTTTGGTCTTGGTTGTTGCCTTAGATACTGTATCACATCTATCATTGTTCTCACGGAATCCAAGTTCATACATATACTTTGTTCACCTTCTGAAATACAAAAACAGCCAAAATTTAAAATACTGCAATTTCAAGCAAAGACCTACATATGAGTTTATAAAAGTTTGCATGTTGCTATTATAGACAATATCTGGCAATAGGGATTTCCTACAAAAACGGATACACATATAGGAAGTTCAACATTACTTTGTGTTAGATTTAACACCGTTTTCAAACAGTATTTCAGTTACCTAATGGTGGGCAGTAAACCTAATCAGTGTTCCTGAATTCTGTTCCAGTATAAACCTGTTTTACACAAGTAATGCCAACTTCCCCATGTGAATCCGAGGTGGAGGATGAATGATTTCAGACACAGTCTTTTATCAAATCGTCATGGAGAACATACGCCTGCCCCCGGGGATCTAACTCATGAACCTGGGATCTGTAGATCTACACACTCAACTCTTGAGCTAACAAAATGCCCCTAACCCCGGACAAAACCCCTGTTAAATTTGACAAAGGCAGCCAAAATCCCCTCCCCCTTAAATCCTTCAATTTTATCAAAACTTTCACTTCATTCCAATTGAAAATTGATAATTATCCTCTTAAAAATTGTACTTTTCTATGTACTGTTAAACTTAAAATCCAAGTCAGGATTTTGTCCGCCTTGATTAAATTCAGTAGAGGGGATTTTTTCCTACATTAAAAATTCCCTCACCTGTGTAAATATTAGCATAACTGACAGACTGACACCTGCTGATTCTCCCCGACCTTGACTGACCGCAGTGACTGGAGAAAAAACTGACCACTTGTCTGGACACGACCTCTCTATGGTCATCTGTACCACTGACTAGAATATCATGTATCATATATGGCAGCACCAATTCGCAGAACTCCACCTAAAAATATAAAATACCGGTAGTTATAGAAGAATATTACAATTAATCTATGTGCTGTATCCAAAACACCCAAAATACTGATCTGAGTGAACAGTACACATGTTCATAAATTCATTAATGCAATTTAAATAATGAATTTTTTTCTGTGCTATTTTTCCTTTTTAACAATTACAAATTTTTAAAGTTTTTCAAAACTGTATTTCTCTTTTGATCAATGTTTTATAAAGGAAACATCTGATGTAGGGGGAAAGTTTCAGAAAAATTTCTATGAAACACCAATGATAATATTCATCCTACAAAGGCAACAAGAGCTGTCTGATGACAGCGCGCTCAACTATTCAAAGAATTGATTGAAGAATGGGGTCAAAATATTTTTCATAGATTTTCAGACAAAAGAAAACAAGAGCGCCGCAAAGCGGGGCAATATACGCCCGAAGGCTTACATCATAGGATGGGAGCAAAATTTTAAGAACTTGACTGTTGAAGCCCCAAAGGACTGGAACAACAAAAGGAAAACTTCAAAAAACAAATCTAAGTCCACAAAAAAAAATTCAAAGTCTACAAAAAAATCCTTATCAGGTACAGGTATGTAAAAATACACCTTAAAATTGGAGGTACCATCCATGTTGTACCACAGAAAAGTGGTCTCGGTTTTTCCCTACGGCCAATAATAAAAAAGTTTCAAAATAAGCTATTTATAGTAACATAAAAGGGAAGTAATTCATAAAAAAAATATAGTAAGTACAAAAAAAGAGATCTTCCAAATAAAAACAAGAGCACTGCAATGCAGAGCAATATACACAAAGCAAAGTCATATATGACCTTTGACCCTTAAGTGTGACCTTGACCTTGAAGCGAGTCACCCGGAACATGCGCTCTGCACGTCGTCTTGGTGTGGTGAACATTTGTGTCAAGTTTCTTTGAAATCTTTCCAGGGGTTCAAGAGTTACAGAGCGGACACAAAACAAACTGATATGACCTTTGACTCCTAAGTGTGACCTTGACCTTGAAGTGAGACATCCGGAACATGCGCTCTGCACGTCGTCTGGGTGTGGTGAACATTTGTGTCAAGTTTCCTTGAAATCCTTCAAGGGGTTTAAGAGTTACAGAGCGGACACGAAATTGCTAACGGACAGACGGACACCAGCGTCATAACATAATACGTCCCTTCGGGCATATAAAAATTGGAGGAACCACAGAAAAGTGGTCTCGGTTTTTCCCTACGGCCAATAATAAAAAAGTTACTAAAAATAAGCTATTTATAGTAACGTAAAAGGGAAGTAATAAAAAAAAATTATTGTAAGTGAACAAAAGAAGGATCTGCCAAATAAATCTGTTGACATAAATGAAATTTCAGATCAGTATCTTCATTAGTTACGGAGATATACCCATTTTAATTTGAAATAAAGGCAGGTAATTTGACATAAAATCAGTCCATAGTTATCTACCCAGATTGGCTCAGTCCAACTAATAACAACAAGAAATGCGGCAATGCCACGAAACCAGGTTTTCAACGCTTTTCATAAGAAAAAACAAGAGTGCCAGAATGTCACAATATAAGCCCGTCACAGCAAATTTCTTTACTCTAGCACCTGTATTTGCAGATGTAATTTTAATTTTGTGGTTGTTTAGTAATCATTGTAATTCTTTTGTTTTTCTAAGTCCACAAAAAAACTCCTTACCAGGTAGAGATACCTTAAAATACACCTAAAATTAGAAAGTAACAACTATGTTGTACCACAGAAAAGTGGTCTTGGTTTTTCCCTACGGTCAATTATAAAAAAGTTACAATATAAGTTATTTATAGTAACAACTAAGGGAAGTTAATCTTAAAAAAAAAAAAAAAAAAAAATACAAAAAAAAAAATTGTAAGTCCGCACAGAAATCCTTACCAGGTACAGATTGGTCAAAATACACCTCAAAATTGGATGTAACATGCATGTTGTACTACAGAAAAGTGGTCTCGATTTTTCCCTACGTCTAGTAATGAAAAAGTTACAATATAAGCTATTTATAGTAACAACAAAGGGAAGTAATTCTAAAGAAGGGAACTGCGCAAGACACTTCGTCTCATGATGGTGTTTAATTGTGCCAAGTTACATCAAAATCCCTCTATGCATGAAGAAGATATGCTCCGGACAAAGTTTTCATTCTTGTATCCTTTGACCTCTAAGTGTGACCTTGACCTTAGACCTAGGGACCTGGTTCTTGTGCAAGACACTCCGTCTCATGATGGTGAACAATTGTGCCAACTTTCATCAAAATCCCTCCATGCATGTAGAAGATATGCTAACCCTAACCCTAACCTAACCCTAACCCTATTTTTAGTAACAATGACCTTGACCTAGATCCCAGAAACCCCAAAATCAATCCCAGCCTTTGTCTTGATATAAGCTACATGCATACCAAGTTTTGTTCAAATATCTTTACCGAAACAAAAGTTATTGACCGGAAACCCTTTTTCTATTTTAAGTAACAGTGACCTTGACCTTGACCCCAGAAACCCCAAAATCAATCCCAGCCTTTGTCTTGATATAAGCTACATACATACCAAGTTTTATTCAAATATCTTAAAAAAAAATTCAAAGTCTACAAAAAAATCCTTATCAGGTACAGGTATGTAAAAATACACCTTAAAATTGGAGGTACCATCCATGTTGTACCACAGAAAAGTGGTCTCGGTTTTTCCCTACGGCCAGTAATAAAAAAGTTTCAAAATAAGCTATTTATAGTAACATAAAAGGGAAGTAATTCATAAAAAAAATATTGTAAGTACAAAAAAAGAGATCTTCCAAATAAAAACAAGAGCACTGCAATGCAGAGCAATATACACAAAGCAAAGTCATATATGACCTTTGACCCTTAAGTGTGACCTTGACCTTGAAGCGAGTCATCCGGAACATGCGCTCTGCACGTCGTCTTGGTGTGGTGAACATTTGTGTCAAGTTTCTTTGAAATCCTTCAAGGGGTTCAAGAGTTACAGAGCGGACACGAAACAAACTGATATGACCTTCGACTCCTAAGTGTGACCTTGACCTTGAAGCGAGACATCCGGAACATGCGCTCTGCACGTCGTCTGGGTGTGGTGAACATTTGTGTCAAGTTTCCTTGAAATCCTTCAAGGGGTTCAAGAGTTACAGAGCGGACACGAAATTGCTAACGGACATACGGACGGAAGGACGGACAGATGGACACCAGCGTCATAACATAATACGTCCCTTCGGGCGTATAAAAATGGATTAAACAAAAAAATGTTCCTGTATTTGTGGATTTCGATTAGTCTTGCACTAAATGGCAATGTGTGACCATGATGGCAAATATATTAAGTTATATGTTAGGCAAAATATGGACTTGTATGAAAAATTTAACTTAATTTCTAAGTCCAAAAAGGGCCATAATTCAGTAAAAATAGTTGACAGAGTTATGTACTCTTGCCAACAGATGGAAATCATGTTGATAAACTACTGTTAAAAGTTTCAAAGCCACAGTTCAAATAGTTTTGACAAAACGCTGACTTGTAAGAAAAACTGAACAAATTTCAAAGTCCAAAAAGGGCCATAATTCAGCCAAAATAGTTCTCAGAGTTATGTACTCTTGCCTACAGATGGAAATCATAATGATAAACAAGTGTTTAAAGTTTAAAAGCCACATGTCAAATAGTCTTGACAAAACATGGACATATACAAAACAGAACCAATTTCCAAGTTCAAAAAGGGCCATAATTCAGCCAAAGAAGATGACAGAGTTATGTATTCTGGCCTATTGATAGAGACTATTATACTGAATAAGATATAAAAGTTTCAAAGCTATATGTCAAACACTTTACACAAAATATAAACTGGTACGAAAAACTTAACCAAGATTTCGAAGTCAAAAGGGGCCATAATTCAGCAAAAATGCTTGATGGAGTTATGTACTCTTGCCAACAACTGGCCATGGTGATGGTAAACAAGCGTTGAAAGTTTCAAAGCTTTATCTCGAAAGACTGTCAAAATGTAGACTGGTACGAAAAACTTAACCAAGATTTCTAAGTCAAAAAGGGGCCATAATTCAACCAAAATGCTTGATGGAGTTATGTACTCTTGCCTACAACTGGACATGGTGATGGTAAACAAGTGTTGAAAGTTTCAAAGCTTTATCTCGTAAGACTTTGTTAAAATATGAACTGGTACGAAAATCTTAACCAAGATTTCTAAGTCAAAAGGGGCCATAATTCAGTCAAAATGCTTGACAGAGTTATGTACTCTTGCCTATAACTGGACATGGTGATGGTAAACAAGTGTTGAAAGTTTCAAAGCTTTATCTCAAAAGACTTTGTCAAAATGTGGACTGGTACGAAAAACTTAACCAGGGTGTGACGCCGACGCCGAATAGTCGAGCTAAAAAGGAACCAACTTTTGATAACTTAAAGTTATTGTAAAATTGTGTTCCAATAGGACAAATTATAGAGTTGACAGAAAGTTGATACACTGTTACATAAGTTATTTTTTCCTTGTTCCTTTTTCTGACCACTGATCTTGGTTTAAAGATTTAAGAAGAGCAAACATCATCTATTAAAGACAGGCAAGTTACCTTAATTGAACACACTGGCTCTAAAAGCTGTAAGAGTTCATCTCTAACAACTCCACTGCTGATTAACGTTGTTGTCAAGGTAATCAACCAGTTACCATGGTTACTATGTTGTGGATTCCATAACAACTCCTGATCTACTGTAGACTGAAAGTCATCCCAATTTCCTACTGGTGCCTTAGTTGTCACTACCTGAAAATTGAACAGAGTATACCAGTACCATACCTATTATATATATACTCCTTTTAGAATAAATTTAGCATAGAAATACCTAGCCTCAAAGTAAATCAGTAGCTGTTTGCTTCAAATATGCTTTACTATCCTTTTAAACTGTAATTAATCTACTGACCTATAGTCTGTAACTGTAACAAGTATTTTTCAATTTTTAAGGTAGTTCTGCTCATTATATCTCAGAAATAAGCTCATAGATCTATACATTTTACTTATCCAGACAAAACACAAATGTCAATATACAACAGTGCGATGTTTCATTAAAGTCTATATTATAGAAAATTTTCTGTACACCAAAATGTCATCGTAATTGTAATTTTCCCACAGATTCCCATATATTTTTAAATTAGTCCAGCAGAGAATCAAACACATGACACTATTTTTTTTAATTTGCAAATTTTCGTGGTAAAGTCAGAGGTTTTGAAAATTCAGGCATTTACCAAATTCTACATTGTAGAAAAAAGCACTGTTCCATACAATATAGAAATTCAAATAAATAACAATGCATTATTTCCAAAAATAATCGGGTTACCTTCTTTTTACCAGCTCTGAATGGATGTAGATAGTGAAACAGGTATTCGTTTTCTCCTAACTGGGATTTATACCCATTGTAAAATTCTATACCTTTCTTCACCGACAGTAGATCCTTCAATACCTTGCTAGCACACTGTACCAGCTCAATACTGTAAATATTTCAAAGAATAAAAAAAAATGATGCTATTACTATAGATTGCAATTCATGGGTAGTAAATTCCCACATATTATTGTAATTATATGCTAAACACTGCCTGATGAATTTAACTGAGTCGCCAACGACATGCTGATCTACATGTCTTGAACTTTGTATTTTGTTTTTACAATTACATTTTGAATGTGTATGACTTAACTGTGTCAATATCTAAAATTTCACCCCAGACAACGTTTCCCATGATATTCCTGCAGCTTATCTAGATGGTACGAATTTTGCAACAAATGTACTATGACCTTTTTCATAATTTGTGGTGCAACCAAACCAACAGAGCACTGCTCTTGGTAGAAGTAAAGCAAGTTCACACAAGCAGACACTATCTGTATATATTTCATGGCCTTCAATGATTCTATCTTTATACCAAAAGATAATGATATGAACACGTAATATCCATTCTTATATTAAAAGTACTTTCAACCTGGCATCTCATTTTGATCCTTGTTCATTCCTGGCAGAGTACATTATACTGTAAAACTGGATGTAAAAGCCTTAAGAACAAACAACATTTCCTAATGTTCACAAAAACAAGTAACAGAATATATAATACTATATACCTTTTATCTGTCAGGTAGGTATTGAGACAGTGAAAAATTTTGCAATACTTGTGAACATCTGGTAATTCCTGAAATAATGACGAAAATTGTTTAAGGCGTGAATGCTTTCATGCTCCAAATCTCTACAACTCTGAAAATATGCATAAAACTACGGAATCCTGTTTAGATGATGTTGTGTGTTGTCTGTCATGTTTAAGGTCAAAGAACGACGTGCCACTCTACAACACTATGCACTGCAATGCGACGCTACTCACAACATCAATGTCACAATGTTGTGTCTTACGTCACCTCTTGTTTCATATGTTGAGCGTTATGTTACTCATTGTGTTGTGTGTCAAAAGTTTACTCTTCTATGTCGGCGCACAACAATGATATGATGCACAACAATATGAAATAACATGCCACACAATGCACAACAATGCCACACAATGCTCAACATACAATACAACTGGCCACAACATGACACAACATTCATGATGTGCATGTGTCAAGTGTCTTTGAGCACTGTGCAACGAACTAAAGCACAATGGAAGACAAACTACATGAGCTTAACGGTACTCCAGATAAGACTTTAGTATATTTCAAGTATCAGATTATTTTCTTTCACTTTAACAGCTTTCTTGACTGCGATTCTTAGGTAGTACAGGTGTAACAGAGTACCTCCTTCTTGAAGAGTATTCCATTCCTAACATAAACCCACTTTTACTGCAATTCTCAGGAAGGCGTAGGTTCAAGCCCTACTGGGACCAAATTTTTTCTCTTTTATTTTCCATTTTTTCTGGTAAGTTTTTACTTCTTTCAAGATCTATCATTGATTTATTATACAAAAATGGAAAAAAATAATTTGATAAGCGATTTCTTGCTGTTCAAAAGTGAACTACTTAAACAGAAGGGGTAGAGTTACACATCTTTACATGTGGTAGAAGTTCTCTATTTTGCTTTTACACTTTAGACTACATATTGTGGAAGAAATTTAGGTAGGTTTTACGTCTGCCCCAAGGTCATTTTTAAATGAAGTAAGCAAAAATCAAAACAGAAACACAGGATTTGACCTTATTTTTTCAATGTTGAAGTTAGAATTCTGTATCATTAAGTCTGTTTACTTTAGGAACCAGGGATAAAATGATACTCATATTTTTATTTTGTGTTTTATAATTGCTTACCAATAGTTTGATGATTCTTTTATTAAAATAAATGGTAAAATGAGTTCTCTGCAAACGTTTTGTATACTGGTCATCACTTTGAAATTTGTCTCTACTTGAGCTAGAGATACCGTAAATTATACAAAATTTTGAAAAAACTGCACAGTAAATGTTATTAAACAAGAGGACCATGATGGTCCTGAATCGCTCACCTCTTCCCACATGACCCAGTTTTGAGTATGATGTCGTTTTTTCTATTATTTGACACAGTGACCTAGTTTTGAACTTGACCTAGGTATTATTAAGATAACAAATTCTGACCAATTTTCATGAAGATCTATTGAAAAATATGGTCTCTAGAGAGGTCACAAGGTTTTTCTATTACCTGACCTATTGACCTAGTTTTCAAAGGTACGTGACCCTGTTTTGAACTTTATCTAGATATCATCAAGGTGAACATTCTCACTAATTTTCATGAAAAAATATGGCCTCTAGAGAGGTCACAAGGTTTTTCTATTTTGATATCTACTGGCCTAGTTTTTGACCACACGTGACCCAGTTTCGAAACTGACCTAGATATCATCAAGGTGAACATTCAGATCAATTTTCATGAAGATCCATTGAAAAATATGGCCTCTAGAGAGGTCAAAAGATTTTAATAATTTTAGACCTACTGACCTAGTTTTTTAACGCAGTTGACCCAGTTTCAAACTTGACCTAGATATCATCAAGATGAACATTCAGACCAACTCTCATACAGATCCCTGAAAAGTATGGCCTCTAGAGAGGTCACAAGGTTTTTTTATTATTTGACCTACTGACCTAGTTTTTTAAGGCACGTGACCCAGTTTCACACTTGACCTAGCTATCATCAAGGTGAACATTCTGACCAACTTTCATACAGATCCCACGAAAAATATGGCCTCTAGAGAGGTCACAAGGTTTTTCTATTATTTGACCTACTGACCTAGTTTTTGAAGGCACGTGACCCACTTTCGAACCTGACTTAGATATCATCAAGATCATCACAAGTGTGGCCTCTAGAGAGGTCACAAGGTTTTTCTATTTTTAGACCTACTGACCTAGTTTTTGACCGCAGTTGACCCAGTTTCGAACTCGACTTAGATATCATCAAGATGAACATTCAGACCAACTTTCATACAGATCCCATGAAAAATATAGCCTTTAGCACAAGGTTTTTCTATTATTTGACCTACTGACCTAGTTTTTGACGGCACCTGACCCACTTTCGAACTTGACCTAGATATCATCAAGATGAAAAATCAGACCAACTTTCATACAGATCCCATGAAAAATATGGCCTCTAGAGAGGTCACAAGGTTTTTCTATTATTTGACCTACTGACCTAGTTTTTGAAGGCACGTGACCCACTTTCGAACCTGACCTAGATATCATCAAGATGAACATTCTGACCAATTTTCATGAAGATCTCGTGAAACATATGGCCTCTAGAGAGGTCACAAGGTTTTTCTATTTTTAGACCTACTGACCTAGTTTTTGACCGCACGTGACCCAGTTTCGAACTTGACCTAGGTATCATCAAGATGAACACTCAGACCAATTTTCATACAGATCCCATGAAAAATATGGCCTTTAGAGAGGTCACAAGGTTTTTCTATTATTTGACCTACTGATCTAGTTTTTGATGGCATGTGACCCATTTTCGAACTTGACCTAGATATCATCAAGGTGAACGTTCTGACCAATTTTCATGAAGATCTTTGAAATATATGGCCTCTAGAGAGGTCAAAAGGTTTTTCTATTTTTAGACCTACTGACCTAGTTTTTGAAGGCACGTGACCCAGTTTCGAACTTGACCTAGATATCATCAAGGTGAACATTCTGACCAATTTTCATGAAGATCTTGTGAAATATATGGCCTCTAGAGAGGTCACAAGGTTTTTCTATTTTTAGACCTACTGACCTAGTTTTTGATGGCACGTGACCCAGTTTCGAACTTGACCTAGATATCATCAAGATGAACATTCTGACCAACTTTCATAAAGATCCCATGAAAAATGTGACCTCTAGAGTGGTCACAAGCAAAAGTTCAGGATGGACGCACGGACGACGGACACCGCGCGCCTTGTCACTTTGTGACAGGTGAGCTAAAAATTGCAAAGCAGTGCGAAACACAGTCATCTTTAAGAATATACCAAGCAAATGCTATTCTGTATACAATGCTATTACACCTCTACTACCTTAATACATTGTCAACCTATATAATGCAGAAACACCTTTGTGCAGCCCATTGCCTAGGAGAATGACGTATACACTGATGACTTCACTTTTCTCACCTCAAAACACTGAACAGCAAGCTGAAGACCTATACTGCTAGGTGCAGAAGGAAGTGAAATAGCCCTCAAGTTGACAGGACCAAGCACACCCAGACATCTGCTAGCCTGTAGTACAACATCTCTGTTCTCAAACTTTGTCAGCTCCACTAACTCACATGCCAGCCTACACAAAGTGTCATCTGTAAACATTCAAAAGCCTCTTTTCATTTTTTTTTTCTTCTTCAACTGCATCATGGCCCTTTATCAACAAAGAGTTACTCAAATTCAAAACATTTGTTGAAAAATCATGCAAAGTACAAATGCCCTTTTACAGGTAAGCTGGTTTTATCTGCTTACCAGAAATAAAACAATTAATGCTGAAACTCTGATTGATAAATATTGACTATATAATCTGTAACTGCCAAGAATAGACGAAAGGCATGTGGGTATTCAGAGTTTTGTTGCTATTTAAGTATGGGTAAACAGATAGTTGAAAACCTGTTATATGTAAGTCCTTGGCAAAAGAGATACTTAGCAGCAAACCCGTTATATTTTAGTACTTCACATCACAGGCTTAAACATATGATAAACAAGAGTGCCAGACTGTCACAAAATATGCCCGTTTAAATATTCTGTTATGTATCATAAAGTTAATAATTTTGATGTTGTATGCCTTGTTAACCCCCCAAAACAAGTAAGAAGGAATCAAGGTATTTGTGAGGTTCAATGTGGGATGAAATTGACAATCCGATCAAAACTGTTTGAATGGATATGGCTAAATTAACAGATTTCATGTAATTCAAGGGCCATAATCCAAGAGTGCCTGGGGCAATCTGGGTGGTTATTAATCTTGGCCGATATATTATGCCCACAAACATTGTCAACAAGTTTGGTGAAGATTGGATGAAAACCGTTTGACTTAAGAGAGCGTACATGCTTTGGACACTGACCGCCTGCCCACCACGGGTGTTCACATAATACGACCCACTCTTTCAGAAAGGAAAAAGGACCTTTTTAATAGTCAAATAATACTGACTGTAGAATTGGACAACAGATGTAAATAGTGTTGTTACAAATTTAAAGCAAATTTATACATGATGTGTTACAACCAATACCTTTTGCAAGACTTTGTAACTCCTTCTGCTCTGATTTCAGTTGTTCATAGAGAAATTTCAAACCTTCCAGTCTAAAATCTGGATCTACAATATGATTTCTGCCTGCACTCAGGAAATGTTCAACTTCCTGAAATGAAATTAACTTTACAATATGAACTCTCCTGTAACATTTCGTATACTTTATTCTGATTGATTCCTTTTTTATTGCGGTGAAAGATCCCCTGAATCAATACTGCTTTTTTAAACACTGTTTTTCAACTATATTTCAGTTTAATATGTAACGGCAGGCAGTTAACATAAACTACATTCCTGGATTCTGTACCAGTACAAACCTGTTCTCCGCAAGTAACTGTCAACTACCCCACATGAATCAAAGGTGGAGGATGAATGATTTTAGACACAATGTCTTTAATCAATTTGTAACAAAGAACATACGCCTCACTTGGGAATCAACTCAAGACCCTGCGATCCGTAGATCTGCACTCTCCCTACTGATTTAAGCAGGTGGACCTAAATAACTACTGAATCCAATTTTTCTTGCATTATGGTGGGGTGCTTTTGCAAACTGAGATGTCAACATCCTGTCTTACCACTCTTTAGAGTTAACCAAATGCAAGGACTTCAACATCATAAATCTATACTAAAAACTCTTAGTATACCTAGAATTTTCAAAATTGTGACTTGCATTGGCATTTTCTGAATATGGATGACTACCATGTTAAACGTTATCTACTAGGTGCCACAAGAAAGACTTGCCCGGTAGTCACGCTTGAGATGCCCTTTATAGTGAAATAAACGAGGTCAAAGGTCATTCGGTGCATATTTTCATGTGTGTCACATAAAATACCTTGTATCTTGGTCATTTATTGGTGTAGAATAACAACAATAGTATCAAAATGAAGCCATGGCTTTGTACATTTATTTACAAACACTTAATCAAAAATTTTCTCATTTACATACTTATGAATATTCATGAAAACTTAATAAAATGGGCAGATAATTCGTTAAAAATGTTGTTATTGAATAATACAAAGATAAAATCTTCACTATTTGTGTTTATAAATGGACAAAAATAAGCAATATTACATTTGAAAACATTACTTTATATAAATATATATCGGTTTGTATCATTATTTATTGTTTGCAAGAGTAAATACTGTCAAAAGTGGGTGGGGTATATTAATCATGAAAAAACAAATATTAAAAAAACTGACAATATTTACATTTCTCAAATACAAACTAAATTTTGAGATAGAAAGATATTTCGATTTTGGAATAATGTTCTTCATAGATATTAATCAAGAGCTTTTCAGTTCATTTGCATACTCATGAATATTAATTGAAATGTATCAAATATGCATTTAAAACGTTCATTTAGTACACATATATCTGTTCTTAACCACTGATAAGAATCTTATCAGTTTTATAAATGTCCAAGTAAAGCTTGTAAATATTCCATGCATTAAGAATATATATTATTAGTATTTAACACTTATACAAATACTGCACAACGTAGTTTACACAGTTCAGTCTTGCCCATAGTCTTTTCTCTATACACAATATCATAGGACTTTGTTTTAAAAATGTCACAACTTTATCGTCCTTGTTGCCATGTACATTTTTAAAGATGGTATATAAATAACCTCGCATGCACATTCAAACATGCAAACCTGGTTGGATCGGTAGCATTTGCACATTTAACTGCCACATTTCGTCTTGAAATCCACATTAGTATAAATGTTACGTTGGGTATTATAGGAATACAGTCATACATGTCACCCGTGGTATATCATTTGTATGCATGCAAACTTAGATCCATTATATTATTTTACGCTATCGATGCAAAGTTGTTAAGCGTAATTAGTATGTATATAACTGGCATATATGTATAGCTATGATCACTGATGATGGTCTGTCTGTATAAACAGGATACACATGCTGTCAGTCTGTATAACCCAGATACCCAAAATGTTCTGCATCTATACCTAAGGTACCGACAGTTGCCTCTTTTTATACCACGGCCACTCAAAGTGTATCTATATGTATCACTAACCTGACCTGTATGTTTATCCATATTACTTACCCAGAGTGACCTGTCTACCTTGGATACATTGCCGGTCTTTATATATATCAAGGATATCCGTATTGGCATACATATATAGCCCAGATAGCCTGTATGTATACAATGGATACCACGAGAGGCCAGTTTGTACACCTAGGATACCCATAGTTTTCTGTATTTATAACCAGGAAGACCTATATACCCAGTATACCCAGAGTGGTCTTTATGAATAGCAAGTTTACAAATAGCAGTACCCAGGATCCAGTAGTGGTCTGTATTTATAGCCAAGAAGACCTGACAGTATACCAAGGATACCCAGACAGACCTGCCTTTATACCTAGGGTACACCGTTGGCATGTATTTATACCCAGGATATTTATAGAGGTGACATTAAGTAAACGATCAGGATTTTTGTATACCCAGGATACTTAAGGTGGCCTGCCTAGATGCACTCAGGTGACCTGTCTATATCCCAGGCATACTCAATGCATATACTGGCCTAGTGTATAGCAAAGATGGTCTGCCTGTATACCCAGTTTTTTTTACCCAGAAATGTTTATTATGTAAAACCGGGATATCCATAATGGCCAGTATATATGGCCACGATGACATGTTTGTATATCCAGGCTACACAGAGTGGCATGGCTTTATACCGTGGATACATAGGTAACCTGTCTGTATACCAATGCCATCCAAGGTGACCTGAATGTATAGCCGTGATGGCGTGTCTATATACCCAAATTACCCAAAATGGTGTGTATGTAAATCGAAGATACCCTTAGTAGCCTTTATATACAACTGTAAAGCCCGGATGACATGCCTGTATACCCAGAATATCCAGAGTTGCAAGGAAACTCGGTTTGCCCTTCTGTATGTCCAGAATACCCAGAATTGCCTGTCTGTATATTCAGTATACCAGTATTTGTCAGTATGTATACATGTGTAGCCAATATGACCCGTCTGTAAGCACAGGATACCCAGATCTATAGGCCTTTCTGTATACCCATGACCTGTATTCATTGCCAAGGTACCCAAAGTGGACTGTATGTATGGCCAGGGTGGCTATACATGTATGCACAAAACACACAGAGTGAATGATTGTATAACTAAGATACCTATAGTTGAATGTACATGTATGTATACCCAGGATAATTTTCCTGTATAACTAGGATACCCATTTTATCTGTCTCTATATCAAGGCTACCTATTATTGTCTATATGTATAGCCAGGTTTTCCCTAGATGTCTGTATGTTTAGCAAGTAGGGCCAGTCTGCATACACAGGATACCCAGAGTGGCATGTCTGTATACCCTCGATACCGATAGTGGCATCAATATTTATCTCAGATGGCATGTCTGTAAACAAATGATACCAAAATGGCCTGACTATATATCACTTCTACACAGTTTGCCTGTCTGTATCCTAAGAATATCTATAGTGGCATGTATGAAAAGCCAAGTTTGTCTACCGATATGCCAAAGATACATATTTGCCTTCTCTATACCACTAGATACGTTTAGTGCCCAGTCGTTATACCAAGTATACTATTGATACCAATTTATGTTATCCCGTCTGTAAACCCAAAATATGTTTTAAATAGTATATCGTTTAATTATCCGTTAAACTACTTCAAAACCTCACATAAAACCTTTTGTACATTCTCCAGTATATTAGAAAAACTGAACATACTGACTTCTTGACGGCCATTGTGAAAAGTGGCTGTCTTATTGGTTGTCTGAGATGGTGTCAACCTGATTTAAAATAGTAATGTTTTTCAATCACAATACTGTGCTAAACTACATAAACATAATGTAAACTCTATAATGTATGCTAAGAAACCTTAACATATTGACATTTGGCAGCCATTTTGATAAAAAAAAAATGAGCGCCATTTTGGTTATCTGAGGTTGCCTACATGGCGTATGGTCTTATTATCAGTTGTATTTATCAGTCTTAATATTGCAATAAATTACATTAAAACTTATGTAAACGCTCATATATATGCATACTTTTAAACATACTTACCTTTGGTTTTCTGTGTTGGTCGCCATTTTGAAAAAATGGCAACCATATTGGCAGTGTGACATAGGTTCACAGTTTGAAATAGCCGACAGATATGAACCCAATACAAAAGAATTGCCTTGCTTTTGAGAAAACAACTACACAATTATGCTAAAGATAACTGTTGGTCAGAAGTCAACTCAACCCATCCACTTCTAGCAGCATCTACACATAAAACACTTTTGATGGCGATATAAACAGTCGCGTTTATCAAGAAATGACTATCCCACATATCATTTGTTACCTTTCTGTTTTTCAAATCATGAAAACTATATGTAAAGCAATAAATATTGTACAGCTGTACATGCATGCCAATTTTTATCGTAATTTTGTACGATTTTGTCATTTTCATTTATATTAGTTAATATGCAAATGAGTTAATTTGCATATAGTGATTTATTTTCGTAGTTAAATACATTGGCTTCAATTAAATACCATTTTTGCTCACTTATTTCATCAAGATGGCGAAGATATGATGCCATATAAGTGAAATTAGTAAAAACTGCAATTAATGACCTTTGACCTAATTCCTTGACCTTAATTTGACCTTAGAATTGTGACTACCGGCATCAATGAACTACTTACATAATATACTTCACATATAACACATAAAACTTTCATCTTCATGAAATGCCTACGTAGGTGTTTTCCAGCCACATATATGAAAATAATTGGTAAACTATCTGGAAATATTCTATTGTAAATTAATTTGGGCTTTTTAAGCTTATTTCTGTTTGCTGAGAAGGATATTATATTCAAATACCCAATAATGGATAATTCAAAAGATTACATGATTATCATTTTTCTTCTAATGGGAGTGATTTACCTTTTTCAAAGTGAATGCTCCAGCTGCGTATTTTAGTTTATGATGTACTGTTCTACATTCCTTAAACTCTGGCTTGTCTGGGAAACTATCCAGCATCGCTATAGCAGGACGCAATTCCTTCACTTTCTCAAGTATCAGGAATTTCAACAGGCTCAACGTCTGAAAAGTATTCAATGACATTTGTTTTGCACAGTTTACGATGACATGACAAAACAAATCTGACACTTTAAATCGAAACCTAAAAATGTTCAAATGATTTTTATCACAAAAAAGCTCTAATCATTTTAACAAAATTTTGACAACACTGATACAGTTCAAGTTGATGTGTGTGTGTTCGGATTTAATGTCTTTTTCAACAATTTTTCAATCATATAAAAGACAGTGTCAACTTGTAGCAGTGAGCTCAATGCCCAACTTTATAGTGCTGCCTCACTGGAATATCACCGGGCTGACCAGACCTAGCACTATCCTCTTAATGCTGGGCGCCAAGAGAGGAAGCCGCTACTACCATGTTTAACATCTTTGGTATGGCGTGGCCAGGGATCGAACCCATTTAATAGTCTTGCCTGAAAAATTGTCAATATCGGCACCCAAAATCTCCAGCAACAAACTATGACTAAATTTACTCACCAGTTGTCCAACCTCCCCTCTCTGTTCAACAGCAGAAACCAGACTGCTTGCAAGTAATGGCAAGTATTTCATCAGCTCCTACCAAAACAATATAAAACAGTATGAAGCTTTTTTTTGCAATACCGCAACCCTGACTTTTGGAGCTACCTCCACAAGTAGATGCAAACTCACTCAATCAGGACCTATAAAGGCTATAGAGCAGACACCAGTTTCAAAACTTTAGCATTTAACTAGAAGTTTCTGAGCACAAACTGGAACTGGCCAATGGAAAGGATGCCTTCCTAGTCCAGAGATTAAAATTTACATTGCACGAGGAGATATATAATATATTTCCTATAACCTATACACTATCAGGACCTATAAAGGCTATAGAGCAGACACCTGTTTAAAAGACTCTATTTGACTAGAAAGTTTCTGAGCACAATTTGAAATTAACCAATGGCAAGGCTGGCCTAGTCCAGAGGTTTGAATTTAAACTGCATGAGGAGATGTATGTAACTATGATCTGTTTATACTGTGTTGGCAGTCACTGAAGATAGTTCTGCATGTTCATACTAACATTTTATCTACAGGTAGAATTCCAATTTCCTTAATTAATTAACGGGTATACTAAGAAATTTTTTTCAAAGCTCTTGTCAATGTAATTCATACGCACATAAAAACTACGTATAACACTTCCATAAATCCATTCACCAACATTCAGAAAGTTTTAAGTACAAAGTAACAACCATGACAAAATTCTTTACTACTAATTTAGCTAAGAAATGGACTTTACTTTGTAACTTTACATAGAATAATATTAAATGTTTACAGAGGATACCTTTGGACAAATGTCTACTCCAACCTGGCAAACCTCTCTGAGAAGTTCTAGTGCCATACCAGCAATACTCTCTCTATAACAACTCTCTGTACCCTCATTCCTGAAATACAGGCTACATTGTACACATGTCACACAAGTACAGAAATAAATCAGAATGTGTCTTTTTACTACAGATACCCTTTGTTATTTCATAGACAACCACATAACAATAGAAAAATCATCTGACCAACAGCCAAACTGACCAATTTTCTATCTCCTTAACATGTCCTAAAAAAATCTTAGCTAAGTTAAATGGTTCAAAATCTTGTTAAGTTAAACACAACAAGGAGCTGTGTTCAATAAACGCTTGATGACCCCAGTGGCATGCTTGTCGATACAAAGCAACCAAGTCCAAAACGAGGTCAAGTTCAAGGTCAAACAGAGGTCAGGTGATGTCTGAAGATGAGGAATGGTCACAGGTTACATCTGCATTAGTATCAAGTCATTCTAGTAAGGGGTATTGATGCTAGACGAAACGTTCCCATTTGGTGAACCTCATACGGACGGACAGACAATCACTATATGCCTCCAGCATCAGTAGATGCATCAGTCGATGCCAGGGGCATAAAAATTTATTTGTTCACATTCTAGTTCAGTTAAACATTCTTTCCTCAAATTTGCAATTTTATCCAGATTTCTACTCAATAAATGGCAACTAACTTTCACAAAGGTACTATATTTTAGATATTATTTAAACACATGGAGAGTTTTCAATTCCTTGAGAGATATGAATACTCACTTTTATCAAAAACACCAGAGTCACAAGTTTTTGTTTTGTTTTGTTTCGTTTCTGTTGGGTTTAGAAACACATCAACAGAATTTAGGTCATATGATGACTTCTCAAGCTTTTGATGGTGGAGGAAGACCCCAGGTGCCTCCGGGCATTATTTCATTACAGGTGAGCACCTGGGTAGAACCACTGACCTTCCATAAGCCAGCTGGATAATTTCCTCACCAGGTCCAAGTTTATACAACTTTGTTTTGAGACCAGTCTAATAATGCTACCCCGTCATTGGTCAATTTCAAGATTTTGCTAAGAACCTGCCAATCAACTGCTGGAGTTTCAAGACTGGTTTACAACACAATTTTACAACTATGGAAGCTGCTTTACTTACAGAGGAACAGCAGTAATATCTTTAAGGAGACAGACCAGGCGTAGTATCACATCTCTGAGAACGTACACCCAGGCACCACCAAGCTGGGTATGTAACTGTTTGAGGAGAAGTCGAGTAAACAGTTGATACATAAACAATGTCCGTCTCTTCTCCGACATTCTGTGACACTTCCATAAACGGACAGATAACTCTAGCAAGATCTTCTGTATGCTGTCCTGGAAAAAGGTTCATGAACTTTTATTTATATCTGTTTTGTCCACTTTAAAGCACATGTAGTGCTAAGATTCAATTTTAGCATTCTTAACACAAATTCTGGAAAAAAATTGGAAAATTATTTCTAATTTAAACATTTCTTCCATTTTACTATTTTGTAGTAATCAGCATGATATAGAATACAGTCTTTTTTTGTCTCAGTTCATTATTTTGTTACATGGAGCTGTAAATTCTCACTTTTCATATGTACAACAGAAATATAACTAGATTGTACATAATATATGTCTTTGAATATTTACTGAAAATTTCTTTCATACAGATTTCTAAACAGACAATCAAAAGGAACTTATCTAGTATAAAAAAAATATTTCTTTTCTGACCTAAAATACAGGAAGTACAAAGGTACATGAAAACCAACAATTAAATATATCAATCATTCAGTCTTTGGTTATCAGGTATCTTGTTGTGAAGTGTAGACAGGTTAAAGCTGAATCAAATCCTTCTCAAATTTATATATTCATGTCTTATAGGAAGAAACTGTCATGACCAAACCAGGCTCTGAACCTGTGACTTCCCTACTGAGTGGCCAACACTTTGTCTGTTACAACAATTAACCTCTTCCCCAGTTTTACAAGAATGCTGTTAATAAAATGCTGAATGCAACAGAGACATACATACAGATATATGAGTCGCGCCATGAGAAAACCAACATAGTGGGTTTGCGACCAGCATGGATCCAGACCAGCCTGCGCATCCGCGGAGTCTGGTCAGGATCCATGCTGTTCGCTTTCAAAGCCTATTGCAATTAGAGAAACTGTTAGCGAACAGCATGGATCCTGACCAGACTGCGCGGACGCGCAGGCTGGTCTGGATCCATGCTGGTCGCAAAACCCACTATGTTGGTTTTCTCATGGCGCGGCTCAAATTTAAATCCATGTTGACAAGATATGTCAATAAATGAAACACTCACTGTAGTTTTGGAGAGAATTTCTACAAGAGTTTTTCCACTTCCTGAGAAACTACTGGTGATATAGTCCAGTGTCCAGGTGATTGTCTGTGTGTTATAAAATGGCGGGTTCGGTTCAGGATTGGTGTCTCTGGAAAATAAGTCAAAAGCTAAAACATTGTGAGAAACAGTAAATACCTTAAAACAGACAATGTGCAGGTGTTATAGCAGAGTACATAGTGCAGATAAGGTATTTTCTGTTATACCTGTATGTCTGTTTTGTAAATTAAATGAATGAAGCATATGAACACTGTACAAATTTATGTTTCATTGATGTTATCAATCCCAAAATAGAATTTTCAAACAACTTTGCTAAAAACAATTTTACCATAAATGTTTGAAATGATATTCCAAAGTCAGACTTCTGAAAGGGAGGTAATAAAAGGTATACTTTGTATAAATCTAATTAGTACAAAATCTGCACTGCCAGACAAGACTTTCCTTAAGACACAGAATCAACAGTGCCTTTTGATATAATTAGTGAACACAAAATAGTAAAGTTTACCTGATATTACCAACATCAGATTCTGTATCATGCAGGCACATGAGCAGGTTGGCAACTATTTCATCCAGACTATTTACTATCTGTCTGTCCACAACCTGGGTAACATAACAACATACATTTTGGTCTGTTTTCCTCAGTTTTGAGTTAAAACAATTTATATGGCACCTTTAAACAATGGAAAGGGACCAGGGCCTTGCTTCATTTTTTGTGTGCCCATACCTTGGAATATACTTTTCCACCCTACTTTGTTCAATATATCTGTCTGAAAGATCACAAAACAAAATTTCCTCATGTGTTGGTCCTAAAAAAATCTGTTTAAGGATTTACTTTTGACCAACATGGAATTGTTGGAAATCAATCCCCTTTTGTCATTACAATGCTGCAGAATACTCCCTCCCAGTCTCCTTCCCTCCTCAAAGGACACTTGCCCCATTTCCAGGAGACCTTGGCAACCCCAGGTGCCTCTTCAACATTATTCTAGGCACTCTGATAGACCGACTGGCCTTCAACAACTGGCAGAATAGTTTCCTCAATCTACATCCTATAGTAAGTACATTCTAGATAACTTCGACTACAGTAACTATCTTTATCTCTTTGTGGAAACTACAAGTATGAAGAAATTCCTCACTAACCTCCTCTGAGAGCTCTTTAGTCAGTAGGTTGTAACATGCAGTAGCTCGACTAATTTTCTTCTTCATTCCGGAACTGTCCGTCTGTCCCAGTTGTTTACTGGCAGCAAACACAGGCAGTATGTGGACCACTGCGTAAGGTATACTGTCCTTCAACAAGTCTCTAGCAGAGAAACCAAGGTCTATGCCAATACCTTCTATAGACTCCATATTTTGACAAAAAACTAATTCTGGTATGATGGTGCTTAAATACATCCTGAAATAAAAAGACTCTCCATTCTTTCTTTTTCTCCTACGTACATGTATGTTGAACTTGTTGTAAATGGCACTAAACTGTCAAGTAGTTTAAACTGTCACTCTACCAATAAATATTTTTAGATTTTTTACAAAGGTTTGCCACTTGATATCACTCCACAACATAAAAAGTAACTGGCCAATGATGGCAAAATTCTCCAGTAAAGACAGCCAGACAACCTGATTTCAAGTTACAGAACTGAGTTTGGATACTGATCCCAAAATACAGTCTGTCTTTGGTCAGTTTAAAAACTGGCCTAGCAAGCAGTCAAACAGATGCTTAAAGTTTTGTACTGGTCCCCAAACAGTTTTACACCACAGAGCTAAAATCAGATCATGCACAATGCCACTTCTTTACCTAAAATTGGCAGAATAAAATTGTTCATAAAACTGCTCATTTTCACAGTGAAGTGTTATATACCTACAGAACTGCCTGGAAGTTTTCACAATAAAGTGTAACATACCTACAGAACAGTCTGTCATTTTCACAATAAAGTGTATCATACCTACAGAACAGTCTGTCATTTTCACAATAAAGTGTATCATACCTACAGAACAGTCTGTCATTTTCACAATAAAGTGTATCATACCTATAGAACTGCCTGGTATTTTCACATCCCATTAACTGGTAAGGGAACTCTGTCAAGCTCCATCCAGACTGAAGCCATTTGTGTAAAAAGAAAGGAAGGTAACTTTCTATGTATTTAATGTGTGTATCGTATCCCAACACTTGTATGACTTTCTGAAGAATCTGGAAAATTGAGATAGGTCAAATCATTAGAGACTGCTTTTTGGAAGAAGCACATGTCTCCTCATACCGCTTCATTATAAATGGATGAGTGAACAGATATGCAACATCTGACCAAACTACAAAGACACATGTAGTGAGATAAACAGAAAGGTAAAGAAGTAAAATATACAGTATAGACTGTCTACAGTGACCAACCTTCAGAAAACTTGAGAAACGTCATTGTATACAGGAAGTCTCTATACACAATCTGACTAGGAGAGGAGAGGTCTTGCTTTACGGCAAATAACACATATGCTAATTAGTATTTTATTAAGGACTTTTTCACAACCTGAAAAAAAAACATGGAATATTTCAAATGAACTTTCAGTCTGCTTCACTTTATTTTTGTCGATAAGACGGTGATGCAGTTATTAAGATCGAGAACTACACTCCGTGATTTGTACTGCAGAAGTTTTCTCCCTTTGAGAGGGTGGGTCAAAAAGTCATAATAAAGGTTCGAAGTCTTGGTTTGGGGATAAGAAACCATGGTTGCTGTACGCATCAGACAGGGAGTAGCTAGAAACAAGCCACTTTTAACGTGAACTGCATTTAGAGGAAATAATAAGGTCGTTGTAGACAAGGCAAGGGATCACTAAGGCAGTCTTTACTGTATCTGTGATACAAGTCAATTTTTTTTCTTTGGGTGGGGAGAGGGTATCAAAAGATAAATTATAGTATATTGTACATGTATATAGTTATAACTCATTAACCAAAACGAAACAAGTACTATTACTTAATGACAAGTTCAAGGTCACAGTGACCTAATTTATGTACACCACACTTGAGCATCCACTTATGAATGCACATGCAATGGCATTGAACTCTAGACCACCTGGTTGATTTTGCCCAAAGTCAAACTTGACAGAAAGCTTTCTGATACTGTATATTATGTGTACATCATTTATACTGGCAATGTGACGGAAGTGCTACTGTATGAACAAAGTCAAATTTGGCATTTTTTTAAACTACAAGACACATAACTCTGTACCTAATTCTTGGATCTGGCTCATCAACAAACTTATATGTATACATTCTGTATAAATATGATTAATGTTAAGATGAGAAATGAATGTGCAAGAGAATAAACAAAGTGGAACATGGTATTGCTTGATAAATCAAGAGCATATAGCTCTGGTCCTTCTACTCAGATCTGAATACTGTCTTCAAGGTATACACATTCTATGCATATACAATTAGATATCATACAGGGTGTAAACAGTGAATTACAATATTTATTTTTAATTTCAAAGGACCTTGACTTTACAGCCATAAAATACATGAAGTTTACTATAATCATAAGCACACCTGAGACTATTTTGTACTTTACAACAAATCTAACAAGCCATTAAGCCTTGCTCTGTGAAACATAAAACTGAAACTTACTCTCTGAACCATATCAACTGGAACATCTTTTTCTTTTATAAACTGCATCATAGAGAACACGGCTAACTTCTCACACACAGGGCTAGAACATATAACTGTACCAAGTGCAGTCAGCATACTAGCTATCCTGGTTAGTTTTTCATCCTCCAGACGTTCTGGTGACAACCTGCCCTGTAAAGCACCATTCTTACATTCAGTTGAATGTAACAACCAACTTTTCAAAAAGTGATTTTTGTAGCTGCATATGAATAAAGACAGTTTCTTGATTAATCTTCCTATTTTACCTACATTAGTATACAACTTACATGGTACATAATCACATTATTTCTTTTAACTTGTAATCGAATGATTCCCTCCGCTAAGTCGATGACAATGTTTTTATCTAGGTAAGACTTTGTCATAGGGTGAAATAAGAAGCCCCAATGGTCCCAAGTCACACAACTGAGGAGGATCTTGAAATTTTGACCTTTTTTCTGACCAAGTTTGGTGAACATCCAGAGGAAGTCTTTATGAAGATTTTCTGTTTTTAGCCCTAGCAACTCCTAAGAGGTCAAGCTGAACCAAGTTTAAGTAAAATGTTGAAGCAGAATGACAGACCATCCACCTAAACTAATAACTCACCCTCAACTTTGTTCATATGAACTAAAAACAGGGATACAATGTCTGGACGTATACTATATTCCTAACTTTTTTAACTTTTTTCCAAGAAAAGAGCTATCCAAACCTAAAAGGTAAAACAGAATTTGCAGCCATAAAATTAATGCATTTTCAAAGTACAACAGTGACATTTACACTGCTACCTTGATTTTCATATAACATTACATCAACATTAGTTTTATTTTGTTGGGTTCAAAATTTTAAAGTCATACAATCACAATGCACTACACTTGTGATATGGCTAATTTTCAGATAATTATGATGAAGAAACTCCAAGTGCCCCTACTATTTCAGGCACACATTTATAACCACCAGCCTCCACAAGCCAGTTAGACGGCTTCCTCATATGAAGACCTTAACATGGCTCAACCCACAGCCAAGCGGGGCATATGATTCAAAGTTAGAAACCATATCCACTTTGTCATAGGAGCTCCTACTTTACAGCAAATTCAGATTCCCCGCTTTGTAGCTCGATATTTACCAATCAAATTTTGAAATCTACAAAAAGAGGCAAAAACACTAATAAATATGTTCACCTGAAAATCCAATGAGTCATTTAAAACAACGAACAGTCGAGAAAACATCTGATCCTGTTTATTTCTGTCTACTGGAGGCATGCCTGGAGTATTCACATCTACAAACAACCTAAAAAGCATAGAATATTCTTTTAAACAGACCCTTTTTGACAAGACACTCTTGCTTTACCATTTCACAAGTATTTGTCATTAATAATCATGTAAACTTTCTTCTAGAATCAGCATCAATTTTAATACTTCACTGAAAGCTAGCATGTCATAATTCCAAATAGAATCAATCCAAATTTTGTTTGTTTTTTCAGGTTTAATGCCATTTTTCAACAGTATTTCAGTTATATAAGTTACCAGTGGGCAGTTAACGTAAACAGTGTTCCTGGATTCTGTATAAGTAAAAACCTGTTCTTTGCAAGTAACTGCCAACTTCCCCACATGAATCAGAGGTGGAGGATGAGTGATTTCTGATACAATGTCTTTTAAATCAAAATTATGTTTGTCTCACTTTTGAATATGTTGCATATCAGACTGTAAGCGAACATTTGCATCAAAATGTTATATGCATACAATGTTAGATTTTTTAAGTGAATTTCTTCATACTTGTATATAGCTGAGACAGCTTGCATTCTAACACTGTGGCACACATCACCTGCGCAGTCTACAAGCCTGATGGCAGGAGTTGGACCACTGTCTCCTTGCGAGGACGGACTGTCCTCATCTTGATCAGATGGAAAACGGGACCACTTACAATCTGGGTCATACTGAAATGAAATTTCTCAATTTGAATGTTTACATATTGGTGGGATAATAATTTTACTGATCACACAGAAAACCTAAGATACTAAGCAAGGGCTGTTTATAAAAGACATATGCACACTCCTGCCCTACCTCTGTTGCAAATTATAAAAACTTAGCAAATTCAAAAAGTGCTATATAAATCTGGACCATACACAGCAAACTAGACTTTTTAACATGTTTGTTGTAATTCACAATTAAGAAAGTAACTCTAAGGCACAAAATTTGATTTATTTTCTAAATTTACTCTGACAGAAGTTAAACAATTTATTAATATCATTACTTCCTCTTTTGATTATTAAAATTAAATTGAATAAATATGTGTATGAAGATGGACTAATTGATGTATATGCCTGTAAATACTAAATTCACTCTAAATATCGTACAAATAATAGTTTGACATCTCGTCTAATTTGGCTATTTCAGTAGGTTAGATGACAAGGAAACCTCAGGTCAAGTTTCAATCCAAAAGGTTACCAAGATATGAACTTGCAAGCAAAACTTTAACCAAGGTGTGACACTGCCAATAACCTTCAATGGCAACACCAGGTTGAGTAACATAGATCTAACTATTTTACAGATGGTCAACCTAACAAGGGCTGTCTGATGACAGCGCGCTCGACTTTCCCGTCTGTACTTTTTCCATGGAAAGCTTGGAAAAACAGCTTGGAAAAAAACCATGGAGTATTCGGACTCTTTTATTTTGAAAGATTTTGACCAAAGAAAAAAAATCAGGGAATAAAACCTCGGAAACCTTGGCGAAATAACCTCGTAAAATGCACATGCATGGAAACCTTGGAGTATTCGGACAACTTCCGTGGTACTTAACCGTGGATATTTTCCGCAGCAAAAAACCTTGGATTTTTTCCATGGATAGAAACCTCGGAAACCTTGGAGTATTCGGACAACTTCCATGGTTTTAAACCTTGAATATTTTCCGTGGTAATAAACCTCGGAAACCTTGGAGTATTCGGACCAAATCCGTGGTACAAAACCTTGGATATTTTCCATGGTACAAAACCTCGGATGTTTTCCATGGTAAAAAGGCCCGGAACTCTTGCAGTTCTCCGTGTTGTTTTTTTCCGTGGTCCATAAACGAAAACCACGGAAATCCTTGTAAAATATCCAAGGTTCTAAAAACCGAGAAGCATATAAAATGTTCTCAGTTTAAAAAAACCACGGAAACCTTGGAAAATTTCCCAGGTTGAGATTTTCTTTGAATTTTTGAGTAGAGAAGTCTGAAAATTAATTTGAATTTAAATTCACATACCCAGGGGAACATGCAGATGAAAATCGGCATGGAATTCTTTGAAAATTCATTGGAAATCATTGCAGTAAAGTTCAAGGAATTTCTAAGCATTCTTTGCAAAAGTTTGGAAAGGTTTGATGGAAAACCATTGGAAAACATTGCTGGTATTGACACAAATTTCCAGTGAATCCCAATGAATTCCATTGAGATTTGTTATGAAAATCCAAACAATTTCAAAGAATTGCAACCTAGGAAAAAATTGAAAATCTTTGGCATTTCTGAATTAGGCCTGGCACTGAGGAAAAGTGGAAAGAAAAAAAAAAAGAAATATTATTACAAAATTATTTTAATAAAATATTGAGACAGGTCTGGGTTTCAAAAACACAAAAAGTATAAAATTCCAAGGGGAATAACACATCTGCCAGCAGTTTTTACATCTGTGGTTAAGAAAAATAAAAATTTACTTAGCTTAAACTTGAAAATTAAACTAAAAGATATATTAAATATCAAAATGATTTGATAGAAAATTTTTGGAGTATCGTAGGCTCAATACAAGGTGGCATCAGAATGTCTCTTTGCTTTTCCAAAACCATCACCAGTGTCAGGAACTTCATTCCAGCCATTTCTGAAAATGATATAATATAGTTATAGAAACAAATTATATTAGTAATTGCGATTAAAATAAAATTTTAGGTAATACAGTATTTGTAACCTAGTATAGTAGTATGTGAAATGACAACTCTAAAGCCAGTTTTAATTTGTAGTTACCATTTAAACATTCTACATGTATCAAAACTATTTATTTATTTATTTATTTATTTATTGGACACTGAAAAGAAAATATTGAGAGCACCGCCTGTGGGTACTATCCCTCATCTGTGTAAGTGCTTGACCATACAATAATGCAAGTTTATTTTTTAATCAGACAAGCTTAAAAAGAAATTTTAGAATTTAGAACTGACAAAAAAATAATGTCATAAAATGTTGGTGTAATGATCAACCTGTTAGTGTGATTCCAACAAAATAAATAATTTATCAACCTTTTATAGTAATTGTATAGTATAAGACAGTTTGCAAATTTTAACTTACAAATTATAGTTGAAATATTCTGTAATTTATGCTTGATCCTTGATGGAATTTCTGTCTGTGATCTCATATCATCCTGTAGCATAGTCACTGAAGCCATCTGATTTCTCTGACTACATCAATTCATACATAGGCATACTTCAAATAACTAGATATGCACACTCTTTCATCTGAAAATGTTTAGTCAGAGGTTCAAAGTGATTTTACTAACATATTTGTACTTAATTACAAGCAATTAATTATTGAAAACTGCAACAATTAAGTATGCATAAACTGTTTTCTCAGAAGCAGTATAAATTATCATTCAGTCATATACCTGAAAAAGTTACCTGTAACCAGGTGAAAGTTCAATTTACTAAGATGAATAAAGTTCCTGCTTCAGTCTGTTTATTCTAGACCTGTGACATATAGCTTTAAAACTTAAATTTTACATTAGAAAGTTTGATGTTCTTACCTGATATCTCTCTAAAAGCATTTTAGAGTTTCAAGTTAGCTCTATTCCATTTGCCTCCAACAGCATGAACAAAGAACTTCCTGTTTACATTCAAATTTTTGTATTCATGAGCCATTTTCTTTGGTACAATATAGTTACTGAAGGGAATATATAGAATGTTCTTAAAATATTTAAGTATACAGTTCATGGGGAAATTTGACCATTTATTTGCTCACAGCATTTGCAAAGATCACATTAAAAAAAAAAAAAAAAAAAAAACCCAAGCAGAAATATTGGGATTATTTTTTGGGGTACAGGTGTAAAATGGCTTCAGAAGCCTGTATTTTCATTGGTCCTTATCTTGATCAGATAAGCTATATCTCTGTGTGTTAACACATTTGTATACATTGAACAGCAGTATATTAATTGGCTGTAAAAGCAAGATAATTAATCACTGCAAATCATCAAAAGAATATACTTATTCAGTTATGATGATGTAACATTATATTAAAAGTATAATATCATTTACAATTTATTGTACTTGTGACATGTCTTTTAATGCCTATTATCAGGTGCTGTTGTTTGAGGTGTTCAATAACCAAAAAATAAATAGCTTCAATATAAATAGGACCTTAATAATTTTCAATGATATATCTTGTTACATTAATTATAAATAAAATGATAGAATTCTAATTTACATCCTTTTAATACACAAAATGTAAACATTGACATAAATTTTAATTAGTTAGATTCCTTGTTTCATTTCAGTTAATTTGAATACCTAAGTATAATCCAAACAAATCTTGAGATTTTCAAAATGAATGAATTCTTTGCTGCAATTTAATATTATTTTAAGTGGTC
The DNA here is from genome assembly GCF_021730395.1 of Mercenaria mercenaria. Classification (NCBI taxonomy): domain Eukaryota; kingdom Metazoa; phylum Mollusca; class Bivalvia; order Venerida; family Veneridae; genus Mercenaria; species Mercenaria mercenaria. The sequence continues at coordinate 58,267 of NW_026463677.1, forward strand.
TTTGTTTACAGATTGTCTCTCTAAACTGGTTAAATAATTCATTGATAATGGTCTGACTGGAGAAAAAAATTATGGTCTTTTCAGACAGGTTTTGTAAAAGTGGTCTTTGTTTGCAGGTGGTCTTTTAACACAGGTTTTTACTGTATTCACAATTTCCATAATTGTGAAAATTGAGGGCTGGCTTAAATAATAATTATGTATGAATATATGCATGTGCAAACAATGCATTATAAATGAGAATATATAGAACAGGATTTTCATATTCACAAAATTTCAATCTTGAAAGGGTATCTGATTTTACAGTATTTGAATGAATATTCTTTTGAATGAATAGCTGCATAAATATTGCACTCTATGGTTAAAATATGTCTAAAATATCTAGCTAAAATTCTAGGTATCAGTGTGGACTTAGTCTAAATTTTGCACGGAAACATTCCGTGCCCTTTTTCCGTGCCAAATTTTGACTAAGTCGAAATTCTTTGTGCTAAAATTTTCCTAAGTGTGAGTTTCCGTGCTTAATTTTTTCTAAGTGTTAGAATTTCTTCATCTTAAATTTTCTAAGTGTCAGATTCCAAGGTTTTTTCCCAAGCTTTTTCAGTTTTCCGTGGAGTTTTGATGGCATTGCCAAGGATTTTTTCCGAGAATAGTAAGAAAATGCACGGAAAATAGCAATCACGGCAAAAATCCATGTAAATCTTACATGAAAACCTTGAAATTCCATGGAAGTTTTATTACTTTCCATGTTTTTTTCAACAAGACCACGGAATAAGTACAGACGGGTTTCTCAGTGTTTGACTCTGAATTAGAGCTCTGCCAGTAGAAACTTGATAAAACTTTAACCAAAAAATTCTAAGTTAAAAAGGGGCATAACTCTGTCAAAATTCAAATCAGAGTTATTGGGATTGTTTCTCCTGGTGTAGACTTTGATAGTAAATAACTATTTCAAGTTTCAAGTCAAAAGCTTTGATAGTAACAGAGATATTTGACTTTATTAAAAACTTCAACCAAAAAATTCCAAGTTAAAAAGGGGCATAATTCTGTCAAAATTCAAATCAGAGTTATGGGGATTGTTTCTCCTGGTGTAACTTTAATAGTTAATAAGTATGTTAAGTTTCAGGTCAAAAGCTTTGAAAGTAACCGAGATATTTGACATTATCAAAAACTTTAACCAATGGCGACAGCGACGCCGATGCTGGGGCAAGTGCAATAGCTCTACTTTTTCTTCGAAAAGTCGAGCTAATAAATGAGTTGAAATTAATATTTCAAATATACACTAACCTGCAGCAAAGTTTCCATGGTTTTTGCCAGACAACATCTGACATCTGATGTGTAACTCTCTTCTTGTAATTTCCTTAAATATACAACAAAAAGCATTTTTACAGATGCATAATTATGTAAGACATGGAATTATTCATAAGTTTACCATTTGTTTGTGTAAATTTTTACAAATGAATGTGCATGTCCAAACTGAACAGTCTCTTTCCTTTGCTTTTGGAAAAAAAATCAATTTTGGACTAAAACATTCAACTTTGACATTCTCTCATCCATCTCACACTTACTAAGCAGACATGGATGGCTGTTTCCAAGATGTGCATAGGTAAAAAATATAATATACAAGGCTGTTCAGTCTGCAAATTTTCAGTGAACGCCCCTTTGAATAATAAATGGTACTGCCCAAATTGAATGATGGACCAGTCCATTTTAGAAATTTAGCAGTGTAAAGGTTAATATTGTGAACTGAACACAACCATGTCACAAATCAGCTTAACATTGAAGCACTTCTTCACTTGACTGGCACTGGGTTGCCATTGAGTGGGTGCTCTTGCCAATGTGGAGCATATTCCAGCAATTATGTGTCTGAATGACATGTTTTGATTTCTGATCTTTTATAAATCAACTTAAGAGATTATCATTTCAAAATTTGTTTCTTTAATACTTAAAATTGTAAAGTATTCACATGTGTATCCACGTGTGACATTCACTTTACACAATACTCATCTCACTAAGTCTTCTAAAATGTCAAAACATAATGCTAAAAGTTAAACTACTGTTAGCTCAATCACCTGTTAAAATTTTGAACAATTAGGTCCTAGTATAATCATGAGCTAAAATCTTCAACAAACAGAGAAATTACAATATTTTAAATTCATACCAGAATGCATTGGCAAGGTGCAAGACTGATTCTCTACATTCTCTCAGCACACTGGTTGGTGGACTGTCATTTTCAGCCAAGTGAGGTACCAGTCTAATAATGAGATCTAAATTGGTCCTACAAATTTCTTGATCACGTCGGTGACATTTCACACAATTTCTGGGAAAAAGATAGCTAGTGTAAAACTGCTGCAAACTTTTCATCTGCTGTACAGATTCATTTAAAGACAGGAATGTTCCTGTGACAATTCAATTTTTCATTAAACCATTGGCAAGGAGATGTATACATTAAGATAAGAAAAGTCCAGGCAAGACACTTTTATGATATCATAACAGATTACAAGATGGTTGATCCATTATGGTGTGTGGTACGCCCAGTCTTAAAGTTAAAGGAGTTCCAGCATCACTACATGGATAGTCAGATGGAGAGACAGTTTCGAATTAGGGTATAAAAATGTTAATTATCTGTGCAAATACTTACTTAAGAGTAATTCATGCTTCTGAGATATCAACAAATCATGTGGCATTTACAATCTCTGTCATATTTAGAACCTCTTATGAAAATATTTTATGCTTCTGTAGTTTACATTTGTTTGTTTTGTTTTGTTGGGTTTAACATTGCACTGACACAATTATAGGTCATATGGCAACTTTCCAGCTTTGATGATGGTGTCCCTCTGTGCATTATTTTATCATGAGCGAGCATCTGGGTAGAACCACTTACCTTCTGTAAGCCAGCTGGATAACTTCCTCACGTGAAGAAATTAATGTCCCAAGTAAGGCTCAAACCCACATCGATGAGGGGCAAGTGGTTTGAAGTCAGCGACCTTAGCCACCCGGCCACAGAGGCTCCTCAGTAGTGAGTTTCTTCATATTTCTTACCTTACAGCTGTCACCATGGTCCTAAAACTGTTTTCTGTGACTGTGTTCCCTTTATCTGTCAGTAACATCACAATATGCTGCATCTGTAACATATTACAAACAAGACATTAGCAAGATTTGGATATCGTTATTTCCTGCATCTGTGATACATGTTACAAACAAGACATTAGCGAATTTGGATATCTTTATCTCCTGCATCTGTGATATATGTTGCAAACAAGACATTAGCATGATTTGGATATCTTTATTTCCTGCATCTGTGATACATGTTACAAACAAGACATTAGCGAATTTGGATATCTTTATCTCCTGCATCTGTGATTATGTTACAAACAAGACATTAGCAAGATTTTGATATCTTTATTTCCTGCATCTGTGATATATGTTACAAACAAGACATTAGCAAGATTTGGATATCTTTATTTCCTGCATCTGTGATATATGTTACAAACAAGACATTAGCGAGATTTGGATATCTTTATTTCCTGCATCTGTGATATATGTTACAAACAAGACATTAGCGAGATTTGGATATCTTTATCTCCTGCATCTGTGATATATGTTACAAACAAGACATTAGCGAGATTTGGATATCTTTATTTCCTGCATCTGTGATATACTTTATAAACAAGACATTAGCAGGGCTTGGATATCATTATATCCTGCATCTGTGATATATATGGATACATACTTTATTAAGCATAAAACATATTACAATGTTTATAACAAATATAATAATACAATACAGTGAGAAAATGACAAATTATTTTAACATTTTCTGAAAAGATTATGTTACAAACAAGCCATTAGAGACGGTTGGATATAAATACTTGATATTGATATTGTTAAAATTCTCAACAGAATTAGAAGTTTTATTTTTTTAAGGAAACTGAATTAATAATTAGCACAAAAAATCAGAATTTCTAAACTGTACTCATAAGAAATCGCTAACTCTTGTTTCATATAAAACTTAAATTTGCTGACAATTCTGAGAGTCATAGAATACAACCCTGTAATTTGTCAAATCAAGACTGTGTACAGAAGCAGCAATCAGATGTTGAAGTTTTTGGACTGGCATTTGATCTGTTTTTTAATAACATTTGGAACAAGGAGCTGCGTTCAATAAATGCTTGATGCCCCCAGTGGCATCCTTGTCGATACAAAGCAACCTAAGTCCAAAGCAACCTAAGGTCAAACTAAGGTCAGGTGATGTCTGAAGAAGAGGAATGGTCACAGGTTACATCTGCATTAGTATCAATTCATTCTAGTAAGGGGTATTGATGCTAGACGCAATGGTCCCATTTGGCTAACCTTGTACGGACGGACGAACGGACAGGACAATCACTATATGCCTCCCAAATCAATAGATGCCAGGAGCATAAAAATCAGGATGGTATAAAATATCAGGCCAAATCAGTGACTCTCTACTTTGAAGGATAAAATTTAGTTTTCAGTTTGGAGCTAAAGAATTTCTATGACATAAAAGAGTTACCATTTGAATGTCCACCGCCCGGCTTGGATCAAACACATTCTCCTCCAACAGACTGACAATCTTAGACTTCACATATTTTACATCTACATCACTCTTCACTTTCACCGGTAATTTGACATCATTGTTACACCAATGACACAGTGCCTGAATCGCCTCAAGTCGTAGAACCTGACTCTCTGTCAGTACACATGGTGAACACAGACTCTGACATACTGAAAAAAAAAATGTCTTGACCATAAATCTCTGCTGGACATTTAAGACAGGCAAAGAAACATGTGCACAACATCCACAGAAATTGTATTTTAAATTTTTTAACATTTCAACAAAGGGAAAACAATCTAAAACTTATCAGGCTTTGTTAACAAATGTACATTATTAAAAACTGACCGACATATAAACAACATCATTGAGAAAGATAATTATGTCAAAACCAAAATGGTTCTGCAGTAATAATAAGCGTTCTTTTCAAAATTATGTACAGTAGTTTGTAAACAAAATTACCTTTTACATTATTTAGGTTGCCTTTGACTAGATATCATGTAGATAATTAGTTCTCATATACTTATACTACAAGAACAAAGCAACAATTTTTGCAAAAAACCTTCATTTGTGGTGGAAATATCATCAGAATCCTGACTTTCTGGTCCATCATTGAAGTCCAAATCTTCTACCTCCATAGCATCATTATTGTTGGACTGGTCCTCAAAGTCAAGATCAAGTTCATCATCAAAGTCATCTAGAAGCCTGCTAGCTCCTCTGTGAAACCTAGACTGGTTCTGACTGACATCTAGGCTGGTACTACTCATCTGCTTGTTAGCACAATGCTGTTAAGAAAAAAATCAAGCACATTGTGGAATATGTATTCAATTTTCTTTCATAACCCTCTACAGTGACTTGTTTGTGAAAAATAGGTACTTACTAACAAAATATTATATACCACACACATTAAAAATTCTGAATCACTTTATCATGAACTCTTAACATACCCATTCTATACAATGGAGGAGCTCATGGACAGCAGGTGATATAAAATTATATATGTAACATTGAGGTACAAAGAGGGAAAACTGGTATCAAATAATTTAATATGCTGAACTTGCTCATCATTTAATATATTGTTTCTTAAATGTGCTACTTATAACTTTTTCTAAAACATCTGTTTTCTCATTTAAGGAATATCTTGCTAAATTCATGTGAATAGATTCGTACCAAAGGCAACTTTCACTACATACTATTTCAACAAATATGGGAGATTTCATTTTTACCCCTAAAAAGTGTGAATGATCTATTCTAAACGTTCACATGTTTCTTATCAACAGAGCTAGTTGTTTGAAGCTAAATTCTTACTGTGACATTATTGTCTAAATTTATACCTTATCATTTGCTATGTCAAGCAGAACATCAGCAAGTTTTGATGGTGTAGCTGCTCTACAAATGGCTGTCATAACATTCCTGCATTCCTGTGTTCCCTCCATTCCCCTCGCTAAATCACAACCATCAAAAGAAAACAAGGCCCGTAACTCCTTAACAACAGGACACAAGTTTGCATATCCATCTTTTTTCACTTTCTCTTGCAATGAATTTGACATTTTCTTTAATACTGTGACAAAACTGTCGTAGAGTCCACTTTTTGCAATAGTTTGTGGAGTAAGAATCTGGTTGCCTAGCAATAATGATAAAAGACTGGTAATCAGTCTCGCAAATATTACTGTCTCTTCTACATCAGATACCTGCAATTTAAATGGATATTTTTATGCATGCTTCATTTGAGGGTTTAAAAGATATTTTAAGTAAATCTTTGGTACAGGAGGTATGTAGTGTGATAGTTTACCTGCTCACAATGTGTTTTTACCCTAATTTGGTCACTAAAGCACTCCCACTTTCATTATTTAAATTAAATGTAGTAGTTTCACAGATGTTTCATATAAGCTTGAATCTCTCTTGGCTCAATTTGCTTGCATGATCATACATAAAACAATATCTTATGTTTTTATTACATGCTGTAACCTTTCTGGTGTATACGCTAGTCGAATGCAACATGTTTTCCTGCTGAAAATCCTTTTGCAAGATTACTTGTATATAAAACATTCCATAATTTTCCATTTCTCAAATTCACCTAGCATATTTAAACACATTCTGCAATATATTTTCAGAAAAGTCTGGTAAATAAGACAAAATTTGCCCTTTTTCTTGAGCAATCAACTAAATTCAATTTTACAAACTTCACACATTTTCTTGTAATAGCCATAACTATAACAGACCTGTTCTTCCATTCTTGAACTGTAATACTGCACTTCAGTTTTAATAAGATTTTCAATGACCAACAATACCGTTGATATATGAACTGGGTCGCTTTCTTCTTTCTTGGTTTCTTTCTTATAAAGAGTCTCTTCTACCTCCAGCGGCATTTCAAGAGCGCTACCTAGATAACGCCTTTCCAAGTCACTCAGTACATTCTTTTCACTAGTGCACTGTTTCAACTTAGCAGACAGATCTCTCAAGGTCAAGGTCATCAATGCATGAGCTGTCCAATCAGGGTTGAGCTTACAATGTGACCTTGACATTTCAGTTTCATCATCTCTAGATGGCAACAACCAATGAATAAGCTGCTTTCTAAGAGGGTATTTCACGTCTGCTGCAGCAGACGGCATTGCAACTGCTAAATTTGGCACAAAATTTTCTGGGAAATCACAATATGCTAGACAGTGGCATAAAAATATGATGGATTCAGTAATTGGACGAGTCAACGATGGCATAAAAATAGACCAAATATCTTTTCTTGGTGTAATTAGATGTCTCTCTATCATGGCCGAGAGTAACATGTAACCCTCAGGTTCGGCATTGTGTAGACTCACAAACCTGGAATACAAAGAATAAGCTGATTACAATAAAACTCTGGAGAATTTAGGCTTCAGCCTCCTTTTGCAATACAAATCTTTACATCCTTAAAACACAAGGTCTTAATCTTTCTATCTCTGCTAATTTACCTGTGCAGACTTTACTGAAGTTCCCACAACATACTGTTACTTCTTACTCCCTAAAACCTTTCAGAGCATTACTGCATGCTCTATATCTTTTATAAGGTAACTCCACTGAATCAGCATGCTTTTATACATTACTTTACATTACAAAATGACGTTATTTCTTCTCTCCCGCTCTCTTTTTTTGCTGGGTTTTATGTAACAATGACAATCATTTGATGGAAGAAAACAACCCAGATGCCCTTCCAATAACAATTTAAGGTACAAGCGGGCATTTTTTCGTTGTATTTATAACATCTATTTTTTCTCACTATTTGTCCACACTTGTTACTTATGACTGTATTATTCTCCTACCAGCATATTACCGGTAATGCAAAAGTTTTTGTTACGTATCAATCAATTCTTCATCTGCAACACGATTTATGTCATCTTTCAACTTTCCACCTTTACCAAAATTAGAAAACCCAAGATTATTTCAGGCAGTGGCAGGCACCTGAGTAGAACTACCAACTTTTCAAAGCTACATAGCATCTTCACATAAAGGAATTCTACACTTATATCTGGGTTTCAAACTCATAGAGTTAAAGGAAATGTTGCTTGAAGTCTACTACTATAACCATTTCAGGACAGAGGCATCAAAGCTAATCTTAGCATTAATTTTAAAAGAACGACTACCTTAGAGCAACCATCCAGATTTGATTCCATGTAGATTTTGATTGTTCTGTCAGAGATTCTGTTTCCACGGTAACTATTTGATCCCAGTTTACAACAAACGACTTGATACATCTCATTATGTACACCATTAAGTCAGTCCTAAAAATGTAACATAGATAAAATGAAATACACTCAGTAGTGTCTGGTTGTTACGTTTTAAGTGGCTAGTCACACCAAAAAACAAGAGCTGTCCGTAAGACAGCCAAGCTCGACTATTCGAAATATTGTCCCAGAAGCAGGAAAATATTACCCAAAAAGGTTAAATATCAAAAGAGTTTTAAGTTCAAAAGGGGGAATAATTTGACCAAAATGCATATCAGTTATGGGACTTGCTGCTATCAACTAGTTTTATAACCCCGAAGGCACATGTGAAGTTTCAATTCAATATCTGCATTAGTTTTGGAGATAGAAACTTGCATGTAAAACTTTAACCAGAATTTTCAAAGTCTAAAAGGGGGCATAATTTGCCCAAAATACATGCCAGAGTTATGGGACTTGATCCAGTGAGGTTAGTAATTGATCTAGAAAAAGAAAAAATAAGTTTCAAATCTATATGCCTTTTAGTAATAGCTGTATGTACTTGCACGCAAAACTTTAACCAGAATTTGCTAGGTCCAAAAGGGGACATAATTTGGCCAAAATGAAGGTCAGAGTTATGGGACTTGCTGCTATCAACTAGTTTTATAACCCCGAAGACACATGTGAAGTTTCAAATCAATATCTGCATTAGTTTTGGAGATAGTAACTTGCATGTAAAACTTTAACCAAAATTTTCTAAGTCTAAAAGGGGGCATAATTTGCTCAAAATACATGTCAGAGTTATGGGACTTGACCCAATGAGGTTGGTAATTGATCTAGAAAAAGAAAAAATAAGTTTCAAATCTATATGCCTTTTAGAAATAGCTGTATGTACTTGCACTCAAAACTTTAACCAGAATTTTCTAAGTCCAAAAGGGGGCATAATTTGGCCAAAATGAAGGTCAGAGTTATGGGACTTGCTGCTATCAACTAGATTTATAACCCCGAAGACACATGTGAAGTTTCAAATCAATATCTGCATTAGTTTTGGAGATAGTAACGTGCATGTAAAACTTTAACCAAAATTTTCTAAGTCTAAAAGGGGGCATAATTTGCTCAAAATACATGTCAGAGTTATGGGTCTTGACCCAGTGAGGTTGGTAATTGATCTAGAAAAAGAAAAAATAAGTTTCAAATCTATATTCCTTTTAGAAATAGCTGTATGTACTTGCACGCAAAACTTTAACCAGAATTTTCTAAGTCCAAAAAGGGGCATAATTTGGCCAAAATGAAAGTCAGAGTTATGGGACTTGCTGCTATCAACTAGTTTTATAACCCCGAAGACACATGTGAAGTTTCAAATCAATATCTGCATTAGTTTTGGAGATAGTAACTTGCATGTAAAACTTTAACCAAAATTTTCTAAGTCCAAAAGGGGGCATAATTTGCTCAAAATACATGTCAGAGTTATGGGACTTGACCCACAGAGGTTGGTAATTGACCTAGAAAAAGAAAAAATAAGTTTCAAAGCTATATGCCTTTAATTGATGGCTGTATGTACTTGCATGCAAAAACTTAACCAAGGTGTGACGCCGACGCCGACGCCGACGCCAGGGTGAGTAGAATAGCTAGACTATTCTTCGAATAGTCGAGCTAAAAATCTGAGGTCATACCAGATGAGAAAGACTTAGGTGCATCTCCAGGAATTATTTTTTGGCAAAGGCTGGTGGAACCCCTAACCTTCCATATGCCAGCTGGATGGCTTCCTAACATGATATTATTCTGTATCCCAAGATAGGTTTAGAACCTACATGTACAGCTGTTAAGGGCAAGTGATTTGAAACCAGTGACCTTAATTGCTTGGACATGGCAGCCCCTCAGATCTAAGTACAACCATCTTTAAAGGATTAGCTTTACTGCCACACATCAACATATTTAAAGGCACTGGCCTCCAGATTGTTCGACAAAAAAGAAGAAGAAGTTTTAGTTAGATATCTGGAAATTAATGCTATAGTTCTTAAGAATACTGTGAAACTTAATTACTGACAGACTGTACGTTACAGAAACACATGAGAATTAGTTGTTTTTACTAATTTTTACGATGAAAATCTAAAAGCGTTTGTGACGCTTTACTTGAGGTAAACTGCCTCAATTATAAATATGTATATTTAACGTGCATTGAACACTATATTCCCCATAGTGCTACTGGAAAACTTCTTTGTTGTCGTGGCCATCCGGGTTCGAGTCCCGATGCGGTCACTTTTTTTTCTTGATTTGGCATTTTTAAAATAGTTTCCTAATGTTCATAATATGACTACACTTCAATACGAAAGAAAAATAATTTTTTAGCCAAAATCTGGAGGTCAGTGCCTTTAAAGCAAATGTCAAGGTGTAAAAATTTCAAACAATCTTAAATCAGTATTAATCAAGTTGACATTTCACAAATGTGAGACAATATAAAGTGGAGGTAAAATCCTTTCTACAAATATTTTACTGTGTGACTAATGCAGTAGGCAAATTCTCTACACATCTTACAGACTACAACTGTAGTTTCATAATAAAACTCTGCCTAAACTGGGTAAATCATGATGTCAAGGGATGTGAGGTGTACAGCATAATTCATTACCTCTAATGAACACTCAACTGACAAAATCAAACCCAGCTTGCTTCAACTTTGCTCAGTAGCACTCTATGCTTCAAAATGATCTTCTTCACAGGTAGCACTTTCTCAACTTGAAATTTTTTTAGCATAATTCTGGATGTTTGTATCTCTTCAAAGAAATGAAGACATCAAGTGGTACTAACCTTTTACAATCTGACAGTGCATGTGAAAGACATGTTAAGTATGGCATAACCTCATCTCTTGGAATACTGTCTGTGTATCTTGACACCAGGCCTGTCACAAGTTGTAACCTACAACAGGAAAATTTATGTAACAACTTTCTTAACATCCCATGAAAAAACAGTCTTAAATGAAATTGTTGCATGCTGCAATAAACGCTCGGCAAGATACCTCGAGTCTTTCTAAACCACGAATGCATGAAAATGGCCATATGTAACCTAAATTGCTGGACTTAACTTAAAACCTAACAAGAAAATATTGAATTAGTTTCTTCAAACATAAATAGTCACGTGGAAATTCCTGGCTCCATAGTCTCTTGGATAATTTTAATACCTATCTATCGGCCTTAGTCTTTTATTGTTATATTGCACAAGATTTGCAACTTCAAGATGCATTGAATAAAAGATGACACAAAATAATTTAATGCCAAAAAACCTGTTCAAATTTTTTTTTTTTAAAACTTTATCACAAGTGCAAGATTATTTAGAGAAAAGATGTGCAGTAGTAGGCAAACTGTAAGCCCTTCAATCCAAAGGTTACAAGTTCAAAACCAACAGAGGTCAAGACCCCATTTCCCATAATACATCAGTCTGGCTACATGTATTACTTCCAAGGTTTACTCTATGTTTATGCAAATCTAGTCCTATATTTTTTTCAAAAATCTAAGTATAAGTGAAATAAATTTATTTACCAAGAAACCATTTTTGGAGTCTGTCCAGCAGAACTGATAAAGTTCCTGATAGAATTCCAGCCAGACTCCAACCTTCGCTTCTTGGCACTGGGCCCAGTCTGTCCATCACTTCCAGTACACGATATCTGTGTTACTTCAATTGTGTGAGAGCTCTCGGAGAATATCTAAAAATATTAATTATTCTAGTTTATATCAAATTTTCTTTTTACTAACTACATATGGAAACATCTTTAGATTAAATTCCAAAAAAAATAGTTAATTTAAAAAAATCACAAAACTTAAGAAAAAACATTTCAGCAGCTTTAATAGCTAAAATTTGGAAATACTTTGGGCTTTGGATAATTTATTTCAGGAAATAGGAAAGGATAAGAAAATTACTGGTTTTCAACAGAAATGAAATGAATGTCATTTCTAACTTTTTTTCTAGTCAATACTTCAGATTTATCAACTTAAATAAATCTAAAACAAGAGCTGTTTGTATAACACATATGCCCCTATGATGGCCTTTCAGAGGCAGCAGAGAATAGAATTTTGTATGCTGTGATACTGGCTTTTGACCAAATGCCATGAACATTATGGACCATATACTGACTACAGGCAATAACCCTATGAAGTTTGGGGACAATAGGCCTAAGCTTTTTGTATTAACTGATCAGAAACTATTTTCAATCTCAAAGTCACTGTGATTAATTAAGATGTGACCTTTGACCTTTTGATCCTCAAAACAGGGGTCATTTAGTGACCACAGACAATCATAAGATGAAGGCTGACCACTCTAGGGCCGAGCATTCTCTACTTATTGACTGGAAACTAAACGGCCTACAGATCAAATGATCAACAGACAAGACAGACAGACCAATAATGAGCAATCCAATATAATCCCTCTTCTTCAAATTATCAAACAATTTACTGCAGTGTTTAAAGTTTTGCTTCAAAACACACATACAAATTATGTTCATTATATGCATACCTGCTGACAAACATCAACTGCTAAATCAACAAAAGCTTGCTTCAACTCGGATATTTTACCCCTGTAATGAAATAAACTATTCATGTTTAAGATGCATCATATTTACTTTGTGTTGCACACAATAAGAGACTGTTTATATTCAAAACGCATTCATTCTATACAGTTGCAAATTTTGTCAAATTATTTCACAAAATATAATATCAAAATTCAATTTGAATCATCTACGAGGACAAAAAAAAATCTAGACATTATTTAATGTTTGAATACTGTAAGATTGTTAATTCTGTGGGCATGAAATTTAGTGGTTTTGACCAAAACGGGTATTTCATGTAGATTTAAACTTGCGGATTTTCGGCGTCTGAAGATTACATGAATGGGGAAATTATTCATTCATTGGGATTAAATTTCATGTATTGACAAAAACACACAATCCACAAAAATTAGTCCCCCACCAATACTGATTATTTTACAGCAAGCGCATCAGATATTAAACACGACTCTATAAAAGCTAGACCAGGAAGATGAACTTGTTCAAAACAGAGATACTCAACTTTCCTTCTCATATCTGTCAAAATATAATGTTGCAAACATTTACCTATTTCTTGAATGTCCCATTTGCTGCATTTCTGAGTACATTAATTCATACAGTTTCTTTAAATGGCTCTGAAAGAAAGTGGCAACGGTTAATCTCAATAAATCTCATTTCTTACAATAAATCTCATTTCTTACTTGTGTAGGTGTATTTTGTGTCACATAATATTTCTGATATTTTTAGCACTAAAAGTATGTCAGGATAATTGAACTACTAAATCAGATGTTTCTTCTTAAAAATTCAGTTTGGATCGGATGACCGATTTAAAAGTTGTAACACTTTTTTATTAATACTAAACATCAAACCAACATCAAACATCAAAATTTCCTTAAAACATCAACTCCATTTACCTATGAAATTTTATAATTCAATAAATATACTGACCAGCCATCTGTCCCAGTCCACAGCATAAGCCCCAGGGGAGTCTTTCTTCAGGCCATTAGGATGGTGACACCACATCTGGGTCTGTAAGAACTCCAACAACTCATCCTGCAATGCCAACATTGGTATTTTACCAAGGGCAATAACTTTGTATTGTTACTACCATGAATGTTTTTCTTTTTTCATTTTCACTTTAGAGCTGTTTTTCAGCAGTATTTCAGATATGTAATGGTGGGCAGTTGATCTAAACAGTGTTACTGGATTCTGTACCAGTACTTACCTGTTATCCACAAGAAACTGCCAACTTCCCCACATGAATCAGAGGCAGAGGACCAATGATTTCTGACACAATGTCTTTAATCAACTGTCACGGAGAACATACGACAGACTAAACTTATGCAGTTTTATTTTAAAACAATCAAAGTAAGCTTCCATTAAACTGACCAAAACAGCACTATTTCAGGGATGAAGGTGATTTTACACTTTAACCTGTACATACATATTCTAGTAAAATGAATTTGTGGCAAACTGCTCAAAGGAACAAGAGCGGACTAATCACTTCTATATCAAACAAGGGCAATAACTTGGAAAGACTTACATAACCAAGTTATTTTATTACTATTACAAATTAAAATTCCATTATGACAATGACAACAACTTCCCCCCCCACTACAGCTCCTGAAAACCCTGGCTGCTCAGAAACCCCTATTCTTGGCAACTTCCTATTTCTACTTCAGTAATGAATGAAACCCTTGTCCATCATCAAATCCCAACACTCAGATGTACACAAGTAATGGGACAACTTCCTCACATAAAACATTTATCTGATTTTTCTTGTACCAGTGGAGGACGAAAAACGTAGACAATTGTACAGTAAAATTATACCTTAAGCTCTTCCGAGGCAACATTATGCCACAAGTATGGCAATTTAGGAACAATCTCTTCACCAAGTTTACACACTTGAACACGCGATGTTGGTCCTATCGCCTTCACAAACACATTCAACGCTGACAGCATGTGTTGAAGTAATAATGAGGACTTCTGGTGCCTGATAAAAATAAATTAAACATACAATTCTAGATATAATATATGATATGCCATGAAAACCGGAAGTAAT
>NW_026463678.1:0-73002 GCF_021730395.1 Mercenaria mercenaria
CCAATGTCTTCATTTCCATTACAGTAAATCCAAGGCTTCTCTTTATCCGAGAAAGATATATCTTTTTCATCGATATCAAAGTCTTCTGCTGACTTAACTGTAAAGAGAGGGCTCCCTTCTTCCATTTTCTTGCGCAATGTTGTTGATGAACCGAAATCAAATACTGCATAAGAATTTTGAAATGCATCTTGTAAACCATGATAGTCGAGAAAATCAGTTGTTTCCATTTTTCCTGCACATATTATTGGATAAAATATCTCCAGTAAGTTCATAAGTTAAATGCTGAACGAGATCGAATGCTGAACGGTAATGTCTAAGCGTTTCTGCATCGAGAATTTGTCTCTCCCTAATAGCATCCTTCAACTCGAGCTTTGCGGCCTCAACCCTATCTCTTTCTATTTCAACGATATCACAGTTTGGGCTAGCTTCATACAAAAAGAACACTTCACGCTGCGGCCCGTTTGGAGGAAACATTGCAGAGTAGAATGAATCTGCTAAATGTTTATCAAACGGCACAATATCAATTTCTACCACAACTGAATTTTCGCCTGAGACGTGTATAATATGTACTGGTCTCGTACATCGTATTATATTTTTTTGTAGGTGATTGTTCAGGTGGCCAAAACATCTCCTTATACCATTCAGAATGATTTGATCCATGGATTCTAAAAGAGTCGTCGTATTTTCACAGCCAATAATGTATCCTTTCTTTCGCCCTGTTCGTTTAATACCGAAATGTATTGTTCCATTTTTCCTTGCATTCAGACAAGCCGAAATAAATCGCACTGTTTTCTTCACAATATAATGTGTCGTCAACCTTGAAGACTCGGGATGGACGAATTCGTGTGCGGGAATATTCTGATCGCCTCCCAAACTATAACTTACTTCACATTTTTCATATGTTCTGAGGCACGGCTTGTCAAACTTTCGAAGTGACCCTTCAGATTGTACAGTTACTGTTGTTGATTTTATTTGATTTTTGATATGCGTTTGCAGACGCTGTAGTTGTTTCTTTATACCGAACGGTAAAAGTTTAGATCCTAAATAATGAGCAAAACATTCGTTCAGCTCCTCATTGGTCAATTCACTAAATGTTTCCATTTGAAGAGCTTCGCCTTTTATGGCACTGGTTATCTTCTCACAGATATCTTCGCCAATAGAGCGGAACTGACTTCCCATGTAATTTGCATAATCTTCAAATGACATTGCTGCAACACTAACTTTATCTGAAAACAAATATACAGCTGTGAATTTATCTTTTGTTCAAAATATTAAATGGCAAACATTCAAGTGCGAGCCTCTAGTTAAAAGTGGATTTGAAAATGTGCATGTGAGAATAATTTTGCAACTTCAAACATTGATGATATGACCGTAAATGTTTTTTTTTGTTTACCAGACGATCCAAGTTTGTTTCCGTAATTGTGCACTGGATAAAACAATTGGTTATTTGCCTTGAGGCATTTCTAGCTAGTTTTATAAGAGTGGATTGATTACAACATGAAACTGAACTTCAACACAAGATAATATAAAGTTTATTCGCATATTGTAAACGATTATTTAGGTATATCCTTAATATACTTTAGACTATTTTGTGAAAATTATTGAACTTTTACAGGTGTTAAATATGATTAACACTTTTTGTGAAATCAGAGTTTAACAATTAATTATATCGTTTACTAGTTTTTATTATCTTTTAACCATCTACAGTGCCTAAATAATTTTGAGATATGGCATGTTTAAACAGTAAATATACAGTGCGCATATAGTAATTTATATTTCGTTTTGTATAGTTTGTGTAACATGTTTCGTGCTTTTTTAATCGATAAAGCCGTAAATGTTACGTCCTTGAAATCAGCATACTTGAAACGTTAAAATTTACAGTTATCAGTGAAAGGTTTCAAACACAAACTTAATGTACGAATGTGATTTTACTTGCTGATATGTTTTCGTAGGTAACATTATTTAACCTTCAAATGAAATGAAAACTATCTAAGACATAATGAAACATATTTTTTTTCAAAAGTGTTTCTGTTATGTAACAGCGGGCAGTTAACATAACCATGTTCCTGGATTCTGTACCAGGACAAACCTGTTCTCCGCAAACCAACTTCCAATATAACAAGAGCTGTCGGAGGACACCAACGCTCGACTATTTAATAGCTTTGTCAATTGAATGAGCATTGAAGTCTAAAAAGGGGCATAATTTTGTAAAATTGCAAAACAGGGTAATGGAACAGGCAAGTGTGTGAAGTTTCAATCCATTCCCTAGTGGGTCCTAAAATACCAGCTTACATACAAAACCTTAAGCAAAAATTTCTAAGTCTAAAAAGCGGCATATTTTGTAAAAAATCAAAAAAGAGTTATGGATGTCAGATCATCACAGTGAACAATGTGTTATGTTTCAATCAATTTCCAGCACCAACTAAGATACCAGCTTACATACAAAAACTTAACCACAAACTGCTAAGTCGAAAAAAGGGGCATACGTTTGTAAAAATGCAAAGTCGAGTAATGCATGTCAGATCATCACAGTGAACAAGTGTGTGAAGTTTCAATCCATTCCCATTGGCGGGTACTGAGATACCAGCTTTCATATAAAATAAAAAAGTGGAAAACCACAGGTCGCCCAACACGACAAAAACGAAAATGTTGCAGGCTCGATAAAACCTTAATCAAAAATTCCTAAGTCGAAAAAGGACGATAATTTTGTTAAAAAAATACAAAATGGAGTTATGGAACCTGTCAGATCATCACAGTGAACAATGTGTGAAGTTTCAACCAATTTCCAATAGTGGGTACTGAGATACCAGCTTACATACACAAACTTAACCACAAACTGCTTAGTCGAAACAAGGAACATACGTTTGTAAAAATGCAAAGTCGAGTTATAGAATCTGTGCAGTGTAAGTCAGTTCATCACAGTGAATAAGTGTGTGAAGTTTCAATCCATTCCCACACGTGGTTACTGAGATACCAGCTTGCATACAAAAACTTAACCAAATCGGGACGCCGACGCAAGGAATTAAGTAGTGTTTGTTTATCCCTTACATTAAATACATAGAATTTTGACACATTAGCGTCTGACATCACTTCTTTAAATTTATTAAAGTTTGGCCACAGACAATAATAAGGTTTTAGGAAATGATTTAAAAAACATATACATAATATATATTTGAATAATTAGGGAAAATACTGTCAAATTTCTATCTAATAAAAACAACTTGTTGATGGCGAGGAAAACGAAAATGCGTGCACTGCAGTAAGAGTGAGTGAATGAGTGAGTGAGTGAGTGAGTGAGTTGGGTTTTACGGCGAACTGACACAAAATGGTCATATATCGCCGAGAAGAAATTATATTGAAAACGCCAACTGTAAAGCATACCCTAAATCATCTATGTAAAAATATCAATCATACCTAAAAACATTTATGTAAAAATGTAAAGCACACAAAGCATACCTAAAATCATTTATGTAAAAATGTAAAGCATATCTAAAATCATTTATGTAAAAATGTAGATCTATAACGTATGTGTTATGAACTGTACAGAAAACAAATAAATTTGTCCAAAGTAGAGGAATCATCGCAACCAATTTCCGAAACCTTACTTTTGTCAGTAGCTTAAAAACATACAATATAAGTATTAGAATCAGGAAATAAAACGTTTAAACGTTTTGCTTACTTTTAGCAATGCAAATACCATATGTTAGCCGATACTGTTTTACAAAGAATATCTGAAACAAGACCTGAACTCTTTTTACTCGCCCTGTCATTCCTTATATCACTGTTTTCTTGTATTCTTATATACCTGGTCGGGATACACAGGTAAAATTATGGAAGAAAAATCACAATTCTTTAAACCATTGCAGAAACTATATTTCTCATCTGTTTTGTTAAAACAGATATATGTTGTTTTGTTTTATCAATTTTCACATTTTAAGTCTTACACATGATACAAGTTTGACCTTTAGCCAAATGACCCTAAAATATCGGGGATATGAACTAGACAACCATCCTCTTACATCTGATTGTCATATATTAAAGCGTTTTCCGGCTATAGACACCCAGTCACTTTTTCTAATTGAATTGTGCTGAGTGTCTCCCAATTGCCCAAATAAAGAGGAATTTCCAATTCCAAATGACAGGTCTAAGCCTCATTCTCTCTTAGTGAAAAAAAACCCTTCAAGACCACCCTTACAACTTGGTCGTTCATTAACCATACACAATTATGCTATGAGCTATGCGGACTCTATGACTACGAATTCTCAAGCAACTTATATAAAAAAACCCACAAAGTTTTCAGCTTTAGGCTTAAGGTCACTATCACATATCTTGATTAATTTATCGATTTTCCAATGTCCAAACACCAGTGGAAAATGCTTTTCCAATAATATGTAAAATTCCTCTATAATTCCTTGGTTTGTTTCCATGTTGTCCTTGTTTTCAAGAGCCATTGGTGTTATATTAAGATAAATGGGAATGAAAGGAGATGAGATTGATCTGTATAAATTGTATCCTAAACTTCTAGACGAAACACAAGTAAAATATACATTTACTCCACGTGCTTACCATCAATAGTTTTTTCTTTTTTGCCATCCTCGTCACTTCTCTTTTGTATAGATATACCTTCATACCTGCAGAAAATAACAATTTAAAAATATAAACAGTAAGGCATACTTTACATCTTTCTTTCCTTCGGCAATCATGGTTTTAACTGACTGAGGATCAACGATAAATAAATACATAAAAGAAATCAGTATCACTTTACATGTTACGAGCAAAACTAGTAGATACATTGTATATCAAATTAAACAAGACTCATACCAGCCATCTTTATCAGTGCATCCAAACAAACGGTCCATAGTCTCATTTAATAATGAAAATGAAACATCACAGCCTAGTTTTTCTTCTACATAGATATGCACAGCTTCGCATGTTTCTTCGCATGTTTCCATAACTGTTATCAGTTCATGTAGCACTTCTTTCAGTTTGTGTTCTTCCTGTTTCTTGATTTCATCGACTTAAACAGATAATGTGTTAAAATGCATGCTATGTGTGTATGACAATGAAATAAAACAATACGGTTGTACACACACGACATAATCCTCGCCATATTATAAATACAGTTTGATTAAACAGATGACATATTACAACGCATGTTTTGTTTGGATATATGATAGCGAAACAAAACAATAAGTGTTTACACACACTATAATTAATTCAATGTTTAAATGCAATTTGATTAAATGATTCAAGAAATTAATATATCTCAAACAATGATTAGTCATTGAATAAAATCATTGGAGTTTAGATGCGAAGGAATTCTATGACGAGGGCGAGATATAATGTTCAGAAAAATGAATTGTTGAATAATAATAATTGGAAAACAAATCGGGTAGTGTTAGAATTACATACAAAATATAGTAAATCTGGAATATTGATGCCCAAAGGGCAAAAATGCCGAGCTTTGTTAACACACCGCCTTAAGTAATAAAAGCTCCATACAAGCCAAATGTATAGCACCAGTAAGACTGGATAACGTTTGCCCTAAAATGCGACTTTGACAATTATGTTAGGGTCCGGAAATTTACTTTGGACACTCCGTTTCATTGTAGGTAACATTTATTATTTGAATATTTCAAAAGAACTGTCACCTGTTAGTCAAAGTTATTTTTCAGACAAAATTGGACGTAAACACGGACGAAATTATACTAACACACTAATACCAAACAGCCTAATTGATAACTACGTCAGCTCATCGTAATCAGGCTGTGTGTTGGCTTTGTGTACGAGTATGTTTGTGTGTGCGTGTGTGTGTGTGTGTGTGTGTGTGTGTGTGTTTGTGGTGTGTACGTCTGCTTGCTGTGGGTTTCGTTTTGGGGAAGCTGCGATTTTGGTACGTGGCATTCCCTGTTTGATATTTGTCTTTGTTTTTTTATTATAAAATGTTAAATGAATGTTATTCGACAGAATATTCTAAAAAGGAGTTCCTCATAAAGACATGAAAAATGTAATTAGACAACAGTTTAAGAGACAGACATATTCTCATGTTACTTTTAAAAAGATTTTTTTTTTCAGTAAATATAACTATGTTGAATTTGTATAACCATTGGTCTACCTTGTAATTTAAACGGAAATGGGAATCAGTATTTAATACTGTAAAGTTACCTGAAAATTATTTAAACGGCTGAAAGATAAGAAATGGATATCAAATATTCCTGTTTGATCTTTGCTCACCGAACTGCATTCATAGTGAAACGACATGAATGAAAGTTGCGTTCTATTTCAGGTAGCCGGGGATGTTTTTCGGGTATGTTGGTGGTGAGGTGGAGGTGGGGACGGGGGTTGGGATTGTAAAAATCAGTATGGGTATACACAAGACTTTGAAAGAGGAACAAGTAAAAAAATACTTATTTTCTGTAATGCATTTCTGCAATGAATCAAGGATCAGTAGCAAAAATACCCTGCCCATATGAATGCCGAGTATAAAGTCTACAATTATGATATAATCCATCAAAGAGTGGATGAACATAAGAATTACTGACCAGTTTCGCGGCCGTCCGTATTCTTTCCTTCAATGAGGTCTGCTAAATGTTGACCTTCAGCCCGAAGTTGTTTACAATATTTCAAAATTTGAATTTTTGTCCCATCTTTGATTAGAAACTCAATGAATGCAACTGCTTTATTGCATTCATATACGGTGTCCTCTATTCTCTTTACTACTTCTTCTGTTATAACATTCTGTTGTTGGAGAGTTTTCAGCATTTTCTGTACGTCAAAGCCTCGTGATATCTGCCTCGCCCATTTTGTTAAGTTGAATTTCAGCAATGTTTCACTGAATACCTCGTCTTCCACTATGCAAAATTACATTGAATATATTTTTTCTGTTAATAACTACGTTTCCCCTTTTCAAGTACGTGACCATTTTCAAAATTTTAAAAAACAAGAGTGCTATGATGGTCTTAACTCGTTAATCAGAGTTACAACGCTTAACAAGTAACAGATATGGTAAACTGTCTGGTAAGTCAATTTGCAATTTTGCAGAATCTGATTAGGAAATTTTGAAAGAAGGGGGCATATTTTATGACGAATCTTGTATGAATTTTCGAAATAACACATAAGATGTTGGTCGTGAATTTCGAATCTGTTTGAACAGTCTTTATGACTGGTCGTTTAAGAGACATTAAAGTTTTTATTGTATACAATATGCGAGGGTTGTTCCATAAATACGTTGACTTTCTCTACAAATTTGTTCCCGTTATGTAAAATTTAGTGTAAATGGTACCATTTATATCAAAAACATGCTCGCTTATAATTGTCAAAATAGAATGATATCGCACAGTACAGAACCTGAGGAGCAATCGACATTTGGACGTCTCAACTATATAGTCATAAATACAATTATATATATTTTTGCAAAAGAAAATCACATCAACACCGTGAATATATATTTATGACATTTAAGCGATGTCTCTGTAAAATGTAGTATCATCGGTCACTGGAGTTTAAAATGAACAACTTGTCTTGGCAAGTCACAATAACGTCACACAAGGCATCAGGCTACCTTTTGTTTTGGAACGACCCTTGTATAGATACAGTGACCACGCCCTCGAGTTGCCATGTGTTTGAACAAGGAATCTTGATAGAGAGTAGCCCAAGAAAAATTTCTATAAGATGATTTCAAAATCGGACCAGTATTTATTGGCAGTCATGTCATTGATGTAAACAAAGTATCTAAAGAAATTTGGCAGCGGTTCACCTGAAATCATTTCTGTAAAAATATCTTAAAATCAGGCAAGCTGTTTCTTGCAATTATCAAGTAATCAGTCAATGTCAGTTACACTTTAACCTTTATTCCTGACAAGCAAAGTAGAAACAGACTAAAATGGACGAGCAAATGGTTCGATTACTCTATACCATCATCTGTTGGTCAAAACCTATCGCAAATTGTCTCTGATTTGTGTTACACATACCTTCTCCGTTTTCTTCCTTATGTACGAGAACTACACGCAACTGCTCCTTGTTAAACTCCATGATGTCGAGTTTGGAGTGTATTCTGACGCATGCTCTCTGCTTTAATTCATCAATACAGGCTTTCAAATTATTTTGGCTAGTCACTTTAAGAGATTTTGCAAGTGTCATAATATCATTGCTAGTTTCTGTAAATAACTTATTGTCACTCAGGCGACCGGTACTATTATGAGCAAGTGCGTTTCTATGTTCTCTCAAAGTTTCTATTAACGTTTTTTCTCTTGGCGTAATGTTAATCATATGTTTACATTTTGCAAGTAATATCATCGTTAACATTGTTAAATCCATGTTTTTTGAGTCTGGATTGGGGGATTTCAATAACTCTTCCTGTGATTGTGTTACATATTTCTTTCCCAATAAGTGGATTTGGCAACTTCTTAGGTATCTTTCTAAACTGATATTATTCATTGATAACTTGTAATCTAGAAGCTCTCGCAGTACATCCGTAACACATTCATACTGCAATGAGATGACACGGTGGAATTCATTCCGGCCTTCTTCATCCGTCGTTTGTTGAGACGTTGGTGTAGACGCCATAGTTTTTAATTAGTAATAAACTAAATAATGAGGTAAAAATAGACCTGAAAATAAAAAGAAATCAGTCGTTTTGGTAAAATACATGTACGTGCAATAATTCAAAAGCAACTGAAATAAGCTTCAGCAATAGAAACCCATCTAAGAAAAACTTGTTCTCGATATTCATGGAAAATATACAGAGATTTTAGCAGGTTTCGTGATTGACTTCATTTTATGTACAAATGTTTAATAATAACTTGCTTATAACAGACAACTCGTGGATTATGTTCGTTACAATTCACTGCTTGTTTGACATTTATAGGATCAATTTCTCTTGATCAGATGCATGGATCGATTTCACATTAACATAGCTCTAATTTTTGATACCTTAAATACAGGTCGAGTTCAATTTCAGTAACAATCAAAGTAATTAATTTATAGCGGGCAAAATAATATTATGTTGAATGTTAACGAAGGAAGTATTCATCTATAATTGAAATGGTCACTCTAAAATGATGTGAACTTTTGGCAAAGCTGCACATAATCTCATAGAAACCAAAATTAAATAGTCTTGGAAGGAAATGACTCTGCCACAGAAATTTAAAGATCAATTAAAGCTTTCAGCTCTCGCAGCGCAGCTTTCTTCTTACTTCGTAACGACCATATTTTGCTGTTCTGATTTTTGTTTGTATATGGACCGATTCTAGCCCTAAAAAGCATCATTATTGGAATCTGATATATGTCGGTCTTTTTGCATATACATATACATGTTTCTACAAGACTGGACAAATTTGCCATACGTTCCACTGAATTAGAGCGAGCGAAACAAATATAATTATCCAAGTAATGAAACAGCCTTTCGGATTGCCTCTTGTACCGTACCAGCTATTGTAATTAACTAGCAAACTTTTTCCAAAGGCAGCAAGAGATTGCACACTCAGGTAACGCCTTGTCCGTAAAATAATCCCCTCCTAATCTGAAGCCTAATAATTTCAAAATCATATTTACGCAAAGGCGAAAGGCAGATCTGATTCCCACTTTGGCCATTTCATAATATTGCCCTAAAGAAAGAATATCTCCAATATCCTGTCTTGTACTGAATTGTACTGAGCTGAGGAAGAAGCCGTATCAATAAAATCATTCAAACTTGAACCCTGCGGGAAGGAAAGACGATTTATAAGCCTCGACCTACCATCTGTTTTGGCCGAAAGACTTATCGTGCATTGCCTGAAATTTTGAAAAAGCATTTCTTTACCTGGGACTCTATAGCGCTGGTTTTGTAATCGAAATCCTTTATTAGAACCCTCTAAAATACAGCTGCCACTTATATATTTGGATATAAAGAAAGATAGACAAGTAAAAGTGCTAAATTTATTGGAGTTTTGCGAGAAAATGGAGGTCTAAGTGACCCTCATGATGATGTCGATTTTGGCTACCTAAAGATTCCACGAGGTCCAAGTGACGAGAACGATATTGATTGGTATTTACGTGATTCTGAAAAGACCTGCTTTCTAGAGTGCTTCCCATTACAACGGCGACAGTTATATGCGTATAGACAAGCCAATTTGGTACAAACACCTTGAAAACTAAAGTAATATTTTCTTGCGCGCGATATTATAGACACCAACAAGGCTGAAATGGTCAGACAATACATTAATCATGAGTTCAAAATCTAATTAACATCCAATACAATAAATATAATGAGCAATTAAAAATAATGATCGAACATGGCCAAATGGGCTAAACACAGTGTATCAACGTACATTAACCATAAATTCAAAATACGGTTACCACCCAACACAAGGTATATAATCGGCAAACTAACTTTTATTTTTGAAATGATCGAACATAGCCAAATGGTCGAATATACATAAATCATAAATGCGGAATCCGTTTATCATCCAACACGATGGATATTATGGGCAACCATTTTTTATTAATGATAGAACATAGCCATATGGGCTAAACATATTTCATCAATAGACGCTAATCATTAATTCAAAATCCGATGACCATCCAACACAATGGATATAATGGGCAACCTATTTTTTTAACTTGACCGAACAAAGCCAAATTGGTTAAACACAGTTCATCAATATACATTAATCATAAATTCAAATACCCTCCAACACAGTCAATATAATCGGCAACCAATTATTATGTTTAAATGACTGAACATAGCCAAATGGACGGGACCCGGGATACTTTAATCAATAATTCAAAATCAAGTTACCATCCAACACAATAGATATAATGGCAATGCTATTAACTTATTTTAGGAAAGACCGAACATAGCCAAATGGGCTAAAACAGTTCATCATTAAGAAGTAATCACTAATTCAAAATCCAGCCATCCAATACAATGGATAATGATGGCACATCTTTGTCTATACATACAATCAGACATTACCGAATGGGCTAAAAAATTACGACCTGATAACAGTTATCCTTCTACAAATGACAATAAGTTATAACTTGCCACCATCCATATTTTGAGTAACTACTTTTTCTTTTCCTTTTTAGAAAGCCAACTTGCTCTATATTTATTCACTCATTCGATTGTTTTATCAACACAATTATTCGATATATACAAACCACACATAAGCCAACAGGACTTAAAACGATGCAAGAAATTCGAACCTACTTATATTCAATTTATCCGACTTATTAGAGTTAAATGTATATGTGATATAGAAGTATATTTACTTCACTTTATTATAAGGTATGCTTTTCAGCGAGATTAAGTCTGATAAAATTGCTTAATAAACCCTCTGTTTGTAAACAAAGTCACGTGATAAGCAGGTATCATGAATAATAAAACTCTTCAATGCGTTTATACTACATATCAATTCTGCATATAGTGCAACAGACTACATGAATAACTCGCCGCTTTGTTGCTACACTGCTAGCATGTATGCTTACACACGTCTATTTTTAACCCTGCATTACAAAGGAATGCATTTGTATCAAAATGCGCTGGGGAAACCACATAAATAACTTCATTAATTTACAAGACATATAACCAATTTAATAATTCATATTACCTTCGAATATTGACTTGCTCTTTTACCTCTCGTTTAAATGTATAGTTTCAAGTCACACAAAAATAAACACCTCAATACTCCAGCCTCCAGGAATAAATTGTAGCAGGTCACAAAATTAATAGTCATTTTGATAACTGCAAAGTATAGCAGAAAAGCTATTAATCAATTTAATGTTTAAGTTCTTCGGTAATTACACAGATATATCCGTACAATAAATACAATCTAAATTAAAAATTAGCAAACAATATCAGCCTACCTCCCTGCTATATAAAATGCATACCTGACAAATCACTTAACAAAATCTCAAAATAAGAATGATTGATTACGTCCATATATTAAACATCAGCAAGTATAAACAACCGAGGATTCCTTCGATTAGAAGCAAAAACAACCCTAGCGTTTATTTGCAAACGACCTTTTTCTTCCATGTGCAGAACTGAAAGGACCCAAAAGGAGATGAAATCGCAACAAGTATATTAATATGCCAACAAGACGTTAGCTATAACGGGTCCTTACAACAGGATTGGAGCTGCTTCAGTAACCGGGTTTGAATGGTTAACATCAAAAACACAATATATACAGTTACCAAAACAAATAAATTGATAATAACCTAAGAATACGAATTATTGAAAAACTGCAGTCAAGTGATGGAAAAGAGGACCTATAGGCATCAAATAAAGAGAAGTAATGAAGCGGCATATAAAATATAAAGTAAGGCATATAATATTAAGTTATGTATCACTAAGTATTACAATTCAGAAACTGTATTCATCAAAAAGATGAACAATATTTAATCGTTGAAACAAGGAAGTTTTACGCGGTAGATTATCGTTATCATTATTATTGTAAACAATGTCAACTGATAAAATACTGTAATCATCAACTTTGCAGTTAGTGCTGTTCAAATGTGTAGTAACACCACTTGAATATAAATGCTCGCTGGATCTTAATGCCAAATTTAGGACTGTCCAGACGTTTAGAAACCAGTTGTGGTGTTATGACACGCGGGTGTCGGACATCACTTGTAATTTTATCGGTAATTTTGATATAATTACAGACACGGAAGAGGGAAATAAATTCCGTGTTAGATAAAATAAAATAAGCAGTACATGTCTCATATGCATGATGGCAATAAGACCACAACTAGGTACCTGTGTGGAACCACCGACTTCCTATAAGCCAGTTTGATGGGATCCTTGAGGGGGCGGGGAAGGGCTTGTTGTGCTCTCCCCACTTACATAAAATTCTGGTCCCGCCCTTGATTTGTCATCACATCTTTATTGGAGTGTTGCCAAGTTTGGTAATTTCTACACATTAAAATTAATTTTGACGAAATGCCTTGAATTGGTAATATGAAGATTCATTCGGTTCGATTTTCTTGCAACGCCCATGGTGTAAAGGCTTTACCTAACTCCACCGACGCCATCATGTGATAAAAGTGATAAAAATGGTTTTATACAGTACAGATATCATTTTAATTTTATTGATATTCCAGTATTTCACAGGAATCTATAAAAATACTTAATATTAAGAGTTAAAATAGAAATAAGAAAAGAACATTCAATTTGTAGAAATGTCGATTAATTGAGTTTAGGCCAAAGGCAGATGATAACTTTCGAATGTAGACCGGACTTATGTTTAGGGAGAGACAATTCCAGTAACAAATCGTTTTTTGAAAAAAAAATTAGAATTGTAATGCGTAAGAGATTGTCATTTTCCCAGGCTTCTATCATATAGGGTTGGTCAGAACTCAGCATTTACACATGCTACAAGTACAAAACAATTTAGAAACATCCGCAGATATATTCATACGGCGGCGCACATGGAACCTTTAATGAAAAGCGGCGTACGGTCCCCATTTAAAAAATAGGTTTGCTCTGAACGAGAAAAAATGGGCATAACTATCTTAGGTTATGGAGCCTGCATATCACAGGAAATGCCAAAGGTCAAAATTTAAAATGCAGGCAATATATCCAAGTAGTGAGAATACCTAGAGCTATGAAAACGGGAGGGATAGAATATCCTAAGCCTGAAATCCCCATTTTCAGGTAAATAATGTAGGAAAATTTTGGCAACTTAAAGCCTGAAATTAGGAACAGTCCTAAACAGTCCCAGGCTTGATACCAGAATGAAGGAGGGTTGGGTAGACTATTTCGGGGGGGGGGGGGGGGGGGGGGGGGGGGGGGGGGAGCTAATGCAGCAATATTTTAGTATTTAAACACTAAATCCTCCCATTTACTAGGTTTTAAGAGAAAGTCATTTTTGTCATTAACTGAAGTTCCACAAGTTACCCGAAGAAATGTTTGTATTCTAAATTATTCATTTAATATCAAGATATAGAAATTATATATTTTGTTATCCATTCTTTGGTCTAAGTTTTCAAGAGTTGTTCTTAAAAAGAACAGTTGCAGTTTATGCATGCTTAATACTGAATTCTAAAGGGATTGAAACAGTGAAAATTGTGGTTTTCGATTACTTTAGGTTACTTATATGTGAACAAGCCTTGAAAAGGGCATTTTGAGTAGAAAGTTTTATTAGAATGCAAGATCCATCTAGGAAGTGATGATGAAGATACTTTTGAATAGTTCAAAGGCCAAGTACTGCATTCTGGTGAGCCTTTGGGATAAATTATCAGTATGGTCTAATAATATTTTATCAAACGATGGTGCCCCCTCCACTATTTCCATGTTCTTACGCCATTGTATACAGTATTATATATAATAGATAACGGTTCAGATACTAAAAATATCAGTATGAATTATTGCAAAATACGTCACACAGATTTAATAAATTCAAATCGGTCTCGCACACTTCTTCTGCAGTGGTCTATATTGAAAAATTGATGGAAATGCTGCCCTTCCTTAAAGATGGAGAAAAAGTGTTATGATTTCTATTATAACATATTAATATAAAAGATTTTCAGAGAAAGTGATCGGTTTTAAATATGACTTCGAGCCAGATTTTTAAGCTCGATTTGGAAGTCAAACTATTTTCATCAAGCAAAACCAGATTGAAAATTAAAAAAAAAATCCAGGTCCCCCAAATATCAAATGTTAAGCCCTTTAGAAATACGTTATATTAAATAATATGACTAAATCATATCTATTACTTTGTGTAGACCTAGATAGTATCTATGCGTATACTGGCCGACTAATTCTAACAAATTCACTTCGAATAAGTTCAATACTAGTATTTTTTACAATGCACAATGTAAACAGTCAATAAACATAATACAAAATACGACAGAAAATCTTGTTCCGAACAGAACAAAGTCACTAAACCTTTAGTGAACAGTTTGGGGTTTGAAACAAAAACCAAAAAAAAAAAAATAAAAATAAAAAAACACCCTAAACAATAAAGATCCATTAGACATAACCAACTATATAAAACAAAAGTTACATGATCGAAGGTAAAAGTGCAAAGTGTCTGTCCCTTGAAATTATGAAATATATGTTCATTTTTATGCATGTGACTCGCCATTGTGTAACCGAAACAATATATTTGGTGACGATTCTAATCTAGAGATAATGCAAAACAAATCATGCTGTTCTTTCTAATCGACAAATGTGTCAGACTCTATGAATTTGAACTCGAAAGCGTCAAAATAAATTAATAGAAGGCATCTCATTCTTGTAAAACAGCTTAATCCTTAAAAGGGATTAGCCCACACATTTCAGGCAAAAATTTGTAACCTGGTCAGGTTTTCCGTCTATTTCAATTTCCTATTTGTTGCTTTTAATGGTTTTATACCTGTTTCGTTTGTTTACCTGTGTTGGATGAGTTATCGTTCTTGAGCTGATACAGGTGTGTCTCACTCCCGCGTTTTACCTGATTTGTTGTCACCTGGGTAGTTTTCTACACAGTCTTTGCTGACCACGGAGCTAGTCAGATGATTTGGTCATAGTTTGTTGGTCGTTGCTACATATATCTTTGTGGCAGGGTTCTGTATTACTTCAGTTTCGCTTCTATTTGTCTTTAATATATTTCTTGCAAAATGATGTTAACAGATGAGCTATGCTTTATTTGTTAAAATGATATGTATTACGTAACATATGTACTCTGTCATGTTCATTTCGAATTTAAGATGGCTGCCTTGTTGATTTAATAATGCATTGGTGAATGGTGCAATCACATGTTCATATCTATGTTCACACTAGATTTGCTAATTTACAGTAACCAGGTTTACAGCCAGCACGTTAGATGTGTGTGACAGAGAGGTGACTTTGAACAGTGACAGTGGGTTGTGTGTGTTGGTCTTGGTACAACCAGTTAGTCTGATCCACAGCTGGTAGGTGAAATTACATTGTATTATTGTTTTATATTTGTATGTACATTTTTCTGTAACTGTTGAATAGTCTTGATCACTTAGTGTTTTATTTAAGTGCCTAGACCGCTGACCACAGTATGCATGTAAGAGTGATAGTTTGTAATTGTATTAACAGTAAGAATATTTGACAAGTATATATGCTGTGTTTATAACTGTAGGTATAAATGTATTTGAAGCTGTTTGGTTAAGAATATATGTTTTGTTACAGGGCTACTTATTTGAATACATCTCTACCACAGTGCAGATCAGTTGTTGTAGTGCTTAGAATCCGCACCGCTGAATGCAAGCCGGTGTGCAGTGACTTTCTTCTAATTACGTACTACCCAATAAGGTCTCCTGGGCTCAAATAAATTTCTCGCAAAAAGTTGTAAAAAGTGAGTACTCTGACAGTAATTTTTATGTTATGTAAAATCACCAAATATTGTGTATAATGTAGTAAACCGTTGCAACGCTTAAAAAATGCAGAAAATTTACACTATTCTTGCAATTTTTGCCAATATCTAACTTTTATTTTCACCAACTTTATCATTTTCAGTGTCATATATAAATTCTATCTTCACTTGGTGAAAAATTCACACAAACTGTGGGTGAGTAGCTTTCAGAAAACAACTGTTGGTGTAGATTTTATGTGTCAATATATTTTCAGAGAAAAAGAAAAACGAACAAATGCGTATATTTTGCCTTACACAATATTAGTAGAAAAAAAATACTATATGAATTGAATATAGACCTTACCACGAAGACATGTCAATCCAGTGGATTTTACATCATGATGTCTTTTGCATTACAAAGTCCATTTTCAGAAAACAGCTTACCGTTGATTTTTTTATGTGTCAATATATTTTCAGAAAATAGAAAACGAACAAATGCATACATTTTAACTTACACGATATTTGAAGAAAAAATACTATATATATTGCATAATAGAACTTACCATGTGGACAGGTCAATCCAGTGAATGTTACATAATCATGTCTTTTGTATTACACGTGATAACACATGCACACTACATATTTAAGAATAACAGTAGCATCGATAAGGCAGATGACCTAATTATTTGCTTTCTGATTTCTTGAAAGAAAACTTTTTACAAAATTATAAGCGTTAAGAAAATCCATTTCGAAAGAAGAAAATGCATTGACATAAAAATAGAATCACTCTGTCTACATCACACGATCGTATACGATCACATGATGCGTGTGTTATCGGTTTTTGTGAAAACAAGATTACAAATTACATAAAAGCGGTACGATTTGTGTTTATCAGTAGTATGAATTTTTAAAGGTTGTCTATCTGATTAACTGATATGTTCCATTCAGTCAGTATGGGAACTTCCCGTTTGGGAAAAATATGGAGTTTTACCTACTTGTATGTAATGAAAAAAAAAAAACAAGTACAATAATGATGAAGCAAGGAACAAGTCTTAGATATAGTACTAAGTTTCTCCATCTAAGATTGATAAATAAGTCATTAAATGTTATTTTTTGTTTGTTTCACATCAATGATTAACATTCATTTGTATTAATTTTAGGATATTAAAAAGTGAGTTAGTTACAAATCAACCAAAACATATTTTAGATATTTAATATCTGTGGCAGTTTGTAAAATGGTCATATTCCATGTGATTTGATATTGAAATGTTTATGTTTCTATGTTCCTGTGTAAAGGACAAATGCTTTGAAGTGAAATCTTTATCATTCAGAATCCAAGGGGAAGGGAGCACGCGAACAACAGTTATTAGTTCACGTCATAGCCTCTACCCCACATGTTTTTATTTCATTTTCGATGCGGCTGTTAATAAATCAGCCTCTACAGATAGTCTACAGGTAGAAAAAGAAAATGAATATGTTAGCAACTATATGTTATAACTACATTACTCAAGTGCATAATAAGATTGGTCAGTTGACATATTTTCTAAACAAACATTCATGCAATATAGCCGACTTAAATATCCGAGTTAGATCAGTTGGACTACCTTTAAACACCGTATCAGTTGATCAATTTCGTTTTGCTATTCATTTATTCAGGTAGATTATATTTCTTACGTTTGTTACATTACACCGACACCGCCTCCTTAAAACATACGCATTTAAGTGTGGTTATTTCTTTATAAACTTCACAGAGCGTTGCGAATCATAGTATCGACGATTAAAAAATATAAGTTATAATAGTAGTAGATAATGAACTTTTTTATACGTTTTGTCCTGATTGTTTTATTTTATTTGAATGGAATGCAAAACAGAGAAAATATTACGTGACTGAACAGAGCATGGTGTTCCGTTAGAACCAGCGCCTGCTCCCCGTAATGCATGGTCACAACACGACAGACTGACAGTGGTGTCAGTCCGTCGTACCGTGTGTATCATTATGTAGATAATTAGTATACTCACAGCGCATGCGTATATTTTATACACACCCAGCTTGAGATGTTGTTTCAGTAGTTGTTAAGGCGTAAAAAAAAAATGTTTGTTTCCGGTATCCCGACCTACCCTAAATTTTTGGCCCGACCCTAAATGTTTTTATGGCCTTGGAGAATATTTTTTTCAACTTTTTAACAAAAAGATGCAAAACTGCACTTTTTATGCTTTAAACATGGCCAGTGATGTTAGAAATCAACTTACTGATGCTCTAAAGGCATAACCCCCTTATTTGTAATCATTTTTTGACAAAAAAATAATTTCCGAAAAGTCTCCCTTAATAAAAAAAAATTTTCCGACCTACCTACCCTAATTTTTTTTAGCATGTTACCGGAAACAAAGAATTTTTTTTTAGGCCTAAGGCGCACGCATATAATAAACATATACTTATAGTAAGAATACTGTGTTGGTCATTCTTTACAATAAGACACCGTGGCGCTTTTTTTATCGTAGACTTTCTGTCGTGCTTCAAAATTGTAGTCTCACCATCGTACTATTACGCCTCGCCATCGTACTGTCGCGCTTCACCATCTTTTTTATTTTTTACTTAAGGACCGGACCGACTTTAATTAAACTCTGTATTTTATATAATTGGAACACTTTTCGGCACGGATATTAAGGAAACGAATTTCACCAGATATTATTTAAATGAATATCACCCGGTAGCTTTTATTCAAACGAATTTCATTTAAGATTACACGGGACAGTGTCACACAAACAAATATCATCTGACATGATGATATTAGAATATATATAATACCTTAATACTGTCTAAAATGTACTATCTAAAGATAAGCTCCGTTGGTCTATGGCTATTTAACATTGTCTTGAGGGAGAATAAGAAAGAATATTAACCGATAGGGTGTTGTTTACCAAACGTAGAGATATTTATGAACAAAACAACCTCTGTGGAAAAATAAAGGATAATGTTTTTATATGTAATGTTTGAAAGAAAATGTTGTTGTTTAATTAGCGGCCATGAAACGTAAATTGTGTATTGTAGGCTAAAACTGATAAAAAATACACTTGTATAAATGTTTTTTATCATAATAAAGCTTTCTGTACATTTAACAATAGTGTTCATTAAGTCTAGAATACAGTTATTGTTTCCTCTTACGCGACCGACCATATCTGTTTGTCCACTGAACCTAAGGTTTTAATCGTAGAAACGTATTTGATAAAAATATTGATTTATGTTAAACAATATTATAAGTAAGTACATACAAAGCACGTCCCTTTGTCTGACGTTATGCAGACAAACTGAAATCTGCTTATAGGAAGGCGATAGTATGATAGTGAAACGCGAAGTTGCTAAAGCAAAGCGCAACTGTACGATATTGACACTATGTTGGTGAAGAGCGTCACTACGATAGTGAAGCGCGACATTACGCTGGCGAAGCACAACAGTATGATCGCTAAGTACGACAGTACGATGGAGACAATACGATGGTAAAGCGCGAAATTTCGATGGCGAAGCCAAATTGTACATGGCGAAACGCGACAGTACGATGGTGACACTACGATGGTGAATCATGACAATGCGATGACGAAGCGCGACAGTACAACAACGTAGTACGACAGTTCAATTGTGACACTACAATGGTGAAGTGCGACAGTGCGATGATGAAGCACGACAGTATGAATGTGAAACGCGACATCGCCACCGTACTGTCGTACCTTCGCGCTACATGTTCACAGGGAACAGGCGATGGCTCAAACGGAACACCGTAATATAGGGAGTGCTGAACGCCTAATTTACATAAAGACAATTATATGGAAACCAAAATCTTTATTTGAATCTCTTGATGATAACTATCTTTTTGTGTTCTATGTATATACAAGGTTGAATGAACTCTGTTAATTAATGCCTGAACGCATACGAATTATTTAATGTGAGAGCTTTCTAAGTAAGCAAGTGGTCAAAAAAGATTGAATTAGTGCCGGATGGAAATGCCATGATTTTTGACAAATGAATGAATGAATTTTTACCTGCCTTTATTTCTTTTCGTGTATGTGTGCAATGTGTTAACCCACTTAGAGTGAACCACATATCAGTTAATGCGCGCATAGATTCATTTAAGAGAGGTATATTTATTTTATCCCAGGGTTAACTGCATTGCACGCAGAAGTTGAAGTTAGTTAGAGAGACGTTGAAATAATTGAATCTTTGTTTCACCGGACAATGAATGTAAACCTAATGATAGGGGATTTTTCAGAATTGTTTTTGTTCCATGAAGAGTCCATTGAAATGACACGTTTTATCTTCGATCAAAATAGAGTTTTCGTACTGTGCCTCCGTTAAATCCTTCATTCCAGTTAGTCTGTTACACTGATCTGTCTTATTGAATAAGTTAATATGTAGTATAAGTACAGACATGGAAGAGTCTAACCGTCCAGTTTCTGACACATGATGCATTTGCATCACTCCCAAGATAATGTCATGAAAAGGGCAAGGTCGTACATGTATTCATGCTCAGTCCATTTTCTCTTAACTCATTGAAAGGGATATCTTTAATCTTAATTGAATATTAAAGCAATCAAAACTCATGCTCTAGCATGCTAGCCAATTATTGCGCCATGTTTGAAGGTGTTATATTTGAGCTTTTGATAGTTGTCTTGTCAATCTTCTACTCATCAAGACAACTGAAGAAGTATATGCGGTTTTCTCTTCAAGTGATATACAAAACTGCCTCGTTTTTTATGGCATAGTAGTATTAAAAAACTCAATGATATTACTTTCCGAAAAACGCTTATGAGTTTGCTCTTCTGATTATCAGAACTGATTTTTTTCCCCTCACGGTTCCTTTAAGAATATACAATAGCAATTTTTACTGCACTTTCCCTTTCTAAAAGCTTCTATGATAAATCTTTCCTCTGCACATCTTCACAATTTGACGGTGCAACATGATTCCATATGGAAAGCATATGGACAGATTATTACTATTATAATTATTGAACACGTTCAAAGGCGCTTTAACTTATAGGAGATGGTTTGTAAATAAAAAATAACTTACTTTTTCTTCTGATGAAGCTTTAGAAAAGAAAATGCAAGTAAAAGATATTTTCACCACATACACTTTGATTGGCTGCTACAACACCGCAAATTTATGACACAGTCAAACACATTTTTATGATGGAAAACGAATGTTCTTTTCACTAAAACAAATTAATATTTAGCAAAGCTAACTACAGAATAAAATCATATACAAGTAAATAGCCTTGATGCTGCTATAGGATCTATATGTAACTTGATTTTATGTAGCACAATTACTAGTGTTTTTCACTACTTTGACATTACTGTTATAGTATTAATCAATATTCAGATAACACGTACTTGCGTGCTCCTCCGCCATTTAAAAACTCCTTAACAAAGGTCATTAATAAATATATTTTTGTTGTATTAAAAGAAACCTGATGATTGACAGCACTGATTACAGACTGGCAATAATGACTTCCGAATATAACGTAGAAGCCTTCACTTGCTTCATAATAGTTTCAGTATCATTAAATTTATATCAGAAAGGAAGTTGGATGTTTGTTGAAAGTCGTCTGTATTTTGTTTTCATAGTAAAAATTCAAAGAACATGAGCTAGTATATAAAATATATTTTGCAAGTGACTTCTATCTAAACCCGAAGTTGATTCTGCACCCATTAGTTGAAAAAGCGCACGGTACAGGAATAAGCTATATAGCCAAGTCTAAGTGTTTAAAAGACGTCGGTCGACAGTGTGAACCTTTTGATAGCTTGAAACGGACAACACCCTTTAATATTCCAAGAGTTGTGTCGTCCCGTATCGTGTCATGCTACACATACAGTGTATTTCATATCGAACACTACCATGTCGCATGGATCAATTTTCAGAATCTAAACGATGTTATTCAGATTTCTCCCGTATCGTTTGGCATTATAAACTAGATTATCACAATTTGTTGTAATCTTTTAACTTATATATATATATATATATTTATTAATCATATTGATAATTATAATATAAAACTATATATATATAATTTATATATTTAAATTTTATTATTATATAGATTTATATTCCTTTATTAAATTCATTCTTGCATACATTATACAATCATAAGAAACTTAGTATATACAGTTTAAAAATTGCAGACCATTCTTCAGCAGAATTATACGAGACTTAAATATTCACATAAAGTAAAACTATGATATACAATTGCTCTAGTAATTAAGTTTAAAAACTTGAGTGATGGTGCTAATCGATTAACTATCTAACCAAGCAAGCCTAAAACTGCATAAGAATTGTACATAAAAATTTGATTAGCAATGGCACAAAATGCAAGCTTAAGAATGGTTGTAAATATATCAATTATTACCCCTGATCAGATCAGGCATAAACTGATTAGCAATACTGTAGATATATTACAGAGTGAGGTTACCAATCAAAAGAAAAAAGGAGAATCTGTAGAACAGAATGCTCAACTTTCGTTAGTATAAATTATGACAGAGGCAAGTCGTTCGAAGCCTCTCCTAAACGAAAGCATTCGGCAAAAGATTGAACAATACAAAAACAAAAAGCTACATTGAAAAAGTAAAATAATAAAAAAGCAAAAACTACACAAGTAAAATAAACTATAGTCCGCAGCCGTAGACATGCTTCAATGATTGTAATTAAACTATGAATCTCCCAGAAAAGAATGTATTTCTTCGAAGTTTCTACATGTCAGTACAGTTTGTGTATTTGATATTTTGATAACGAAACACACAAGCACAAATACTGTTTGACTGCTTTTTCTTTCTATTGTTGCTAGCATTATACTTGAATTGATTCAACAATTTGATGGTAACTATAATGATTTATGATCAATCAGTGTTGTGGATCCTAGTAACAAATGTTTTCACAATGTATAAGAAAAGAAACAATTTATTACAGTTGTTTCTTGTAATGCTATTAAAATTTGACCAGTTAGATCTTTGAATGTACAACAACACACGTAAATAGATATATGTATACCAACGCGTTTCGTACCCTAATAAATAAACAACGTATTGTAACATGACGGCTCGACTGAGGGATCATGTAAACATTAATGACAACATTATTATACATATAGACAACTATAAACGGACAGTTTATTTATAGTACAACAACACTGTTGACCATTTAAACGAGGAGTGTTCGTTTTCACAGATAAACAACCAAGTGTGAGTGTAAGACAGACGTCAAAAACCTTTGAGAAAATTTGACGTACATTGTAAAGTGCACACGACACGCTTCGGGTATAATATACATCATTCAATTGAATAATTAGTTTTGTTATATATAACTATATATAAATAGATAATAAAGTATATATAAAAATTATTGGACCAATGTTTCTTACACAACGGTACGGTATTTAAAGATGACATCAGACGCTGAAATTATAGTACATCGGTAAAAATATAATCAATGAAGTTAAAATGTCAATGTATGATCTCATACGTTTGACAAGGTTCCACCATTTGTCAACATATTAATACTTTTTTAACCAATACAATGAAGTCGTTCATAATTGCAGAACAAAGCGCAAATCTACTAGGAATAGATTGTATACGGATGACAGTTTATTAATTTTGGTATCCAGCGTGTTAGATATTTAATAAACAACATCTAGATCAACTTATGATTATCCAGTGTTGATCAGAAGCTATTAACAACACTGTCAGGTGATAAATTTTTAAAATAAAGAAGATGTCTGACGGTCATAGATTAATCGTAACAAGGAATTGCGCAATAGGATCAGAAGTTAAACCTTAACGGAATAGACGTTAGCCAGTATATGCTTAGCATCGGAAAGCTGAGGTAGAGACACAGAGTTTGGTATTCTACTGAGGCAGTAGGAGAATTCAAAGTTACAAACGAGTTTTAGCGTAATATAGGCGAAGTACAGCCAATGAATCGGGATTTTACCTACATGGTAGTTGAATATATTTATTTGATAACATATCTATAGGCGCTGAGCATTCAGAAGTCGGGGTACACATATTGAGTTGCAGTTTCAATTCAGAAGACATAGGCTTAACGTCTGTAAAAAAGGACTCGTATGTTGTTAAGTCAAAGACGAAAACGAAAACCTCAAGAAAAAGGAAAAGTCAAGTAAAGTAACTCCAACCTAGTCACCTTAGCGATTGGACTCATTCCATTGTTCAAGATACTAAAGGTGTAAGCACTTCCTTTAGCTATATGAATCGTATATTGACAATTTGTGGGGCTCTTCCGGGAATCTTTATACAAGGGGCTACAGCGACTAGTAGTTGTAACGTTCTGTTGGTGTACCAGAAGGCGCTGAAACTTAAGGTAGCCTGAGCTACAATAGTTGAGTTTTAGAGATATTTCCAGCTAAAGGGTTCAAGATGAACTAGCGACGGGTGAAC
This sequence comes from Mercenaria mercenaria, assembly GCF_021730395.1. Classification (NCBI taxonomy): domain Eukaryota; kingdom Metazoa; phylum Mollusca; class Bivalvia; order Venerida; family Veneridae; genus Mercenaria; species Mercenaria mercenaria. Next base: position 24,721 of record NW_026463678.1, read on the forward strand.
GCATGGGTTCAGAGTTCATAGAATTTGCGGATAGGAAAGAAAACAACATGAGCTGAAAGTGAGGAGCGTATACTGAAAAGAGTGTAGGTTTCAGGCTCAGTAAGCTGTGAAGAAACTACTGTTTGAGCTAAAACAGGCCTTGAAGTTACGGTATTATCAGGAGCAAAGGGCAGAAAAGAAATGATTGTTTAAGATATTGAACGTTTAAAAAAGAATAATTATGAAAGTGCATGAGTTTGAAATACTAAGGATAAAGGCTGATACCGGAACTTTTAGAGATGATAAAAGCACTGAGCACCTGTCTAGTAAAACATTACGGTGGAGAATCCCTAAGCTTGAGGAAAGTATGGATGTCATGGATATATATCATGGATGCTTAAAGATGGGGATGAAAAGACCAGACAGGGGTATTTTGTCTAACTTCATCACCGACAGGTAAAGGCCTGAACGTATAAAGTAGCATGCCTCGAGACGAAGCCAGTAAATATAATGCATTAAAGAAATCAGTTTTGAAGAGTTATCAGTTAACCCAAGAAGATTTCTGACTGAAGTTCAAGGAATGCAAGCGAGAGCGAGATGGAACTGTTTTTCTGTTCATGGCAAGGCTGGACAGGTATTTCAGCCGATGGACAGAGATTGTAGAGATAGATGATACTTTTGAAATCGTATACTGAACAAAACAGTTATCCCGCCATTTGTTATTTCGCCATTATCTTAAACTTTAACGAATTTCATAGTATTATCTTGAAATTAGGCAAACATTTAAAGCAAGGTGTTGCTGATAAATTCAGAACTTGAACAGAATCAAACAACGATATCGTATTAATTAGAAGACTTCATTCCACATTTGGAAAGTCCCATAATAATCATAAAAATTAATCCAAACTTAAAATAGCTATAAATATTTTGTGGATAGAAAATGTGGAAAAAGTCAAAATAGCGTCGTTGTCTTTATCTATCGTCATTCCTTTTAAATTGCATGACATAATGTTTTTAGAAATGATACTTTATCAGTGGCAAAATAATCGGTATAAATTTACGGTCTAAAGCACAGAGAAAATATTTATTGCATCTGACTGAACGTATAGGTTCATTTTTGGAAAATAGAAGAGGATAATCAGTCATATCTTGGTCAGTTTTAGTGATAAAACAATAAATATGATGTCAAAATGGAGCTAAGACATTGGCCTTTAAAAAGCAGCATTTGTATGTTAATTACTTAATTTGCATATTCATGAATATTAATGAGAATATTACAAAATAACAAAATTGTATTAGAAAATAATATTTTTTAAGTTTTAAATCAATTTAAATGTACCAAACAGTTTTGATCTGATCTGAAAGTCTTTCGGTGTTTTCTTAAATATTATTTTGTAACACTGATTGTAACTTGTTTACTCCAAAATAGGTATGTTTAGCTAATTTGCATAATATTAACCATAACCACAACCAGCATCTTAGGAAACAAGATACATGTACCACTAAAATTTAATAAAAAGATTTAATTAAATGTTATCAATGAAATAACAATTATGTGAGATATATTGTTGGAGAAGGAATCAGTATGTAACATACTTTACATATGCTACGTTACCATTTCAGTAACCTTGTTTTGTTACAACAATTATTTAGAAAATATAGATCAGACAGCTTTGATCTGGTCTTAATGTCTCTCAGTGTTTTCTAGAATAGTATTTTTATTACTGTGAAGGTAAATAATTTTTCTACAATTGATATTCAGCAAATTCGCTTAAACTAATCTATGCTGAAACAGACATCTCTGAAAACAAGATATGACTAAAACTAAACAGCATAATGAACTAAACTGTGATCAGTAAACTTGTGTTATTTGACCTGAAGCGTATGAAAAGATAATGTAAATACTTATTTGAAGGAGGAGTCTGTTTGTAACATACATGTTACGTTACCATTCCAGTAATCTTATTTATTGTATCGATATTTTCTCAGAAAATGGTAGAGGAATATTTAGTTATCAAGTTGTTAAATACTTCTAAAAATGGTACAGCTCCATACTTTCCAAGCAATGAGATCTTTTCCATAACAGCGCTTTAAAGTACATTGTACGTTACCACTGTTCTTTGCTGTATTTTGAAATATATATGAAGAAACTGAACCATTGTTTTCAATATTATTATATCATGGATTTGTTAAAACTTTAAAGTATTAATTCTAACATTCTTTCTTCACTTCTGTCAACAACGAAATTATCTGAAACATTTATTACACATTCAATGTTCCTTTTTTCATTTTGAATTAATGTATCTATCGGTTTAATTATACTAATATCTGTTTCTAAAATATGTTGTTTTAGTATTTGATGGTTTCAATATTGTTGTCAATACTTACATTTTACATTGATTATATATTTTTATGTATATATTCTGTATATATTAAACATGTATACATCGCTGCTAACATTCATACACTGATAATAGGGTTACAAATGAGGGCTTTCTTTTATGGAAATCGTTTTAATGGAATATTTATCTCGTTTTGTGTAATTGTGAAGTGCATCAATGCAGTTATTTACGTGAGAAATAAAGCATTTTGTTTTTTAGTATCAGAAACACATGAATTGTATTGAGATATTCATGGTTTTATTGATGAAATATTCACTGTTGAAAAGCTGCTCTGAACTAAAACTAAAAAACAAAATGTAATTTCAGGTACTTCAAGTAATCGTTAGACTTCAGATTTAAACTGATAAAACTGGAAAAAGCAGTCAAGAATGTAAATGATATTAAGTCTATGAAAACCAAATTGTTAGGAAAACAATCACAAAATGCTATTTAAAAATAACAGAAAGATACAGAGTGCTGTATGAACGACATAAATGAGTTGCTGAAAACAGTTTGCAATTTAGACTTTTAGAAAATCCCTTTGAAGCAAAGATCGCAACCAAGCAAATAATAGCAAACTCAGTTGGACCATGGCTGTTTATGAGAGGATATGAAGTGTGAAAAGCACCTTACGCCCCCTAGCACTGGCTTAAAAGGAATTCTATTATAGTACGTATGGTCCAAAAGGACCAGAAAATTAAACAACACTGAAATGAGAACGAGGATACTTTTTACAACCATCATATGGCACTTAAAGAGTATTTAAGGAATAGCAAATTGTTTTCTAAGCTCATCCTTTTGAAGCATAACAACACAATCGAGCAAAATAATAGCTGACTTGATTTGATTATGTCAAGAAGTATATTGTATTATTGTAGTATGGAATATTTTCTGAATAATTAATGCCGTACAACAAGGTTGTTGAAATGGTAACGTAACATTTGTAAAGTATGTTAATGTTTTATTTTTCCATTAACAAAGTGTTAATTCTATGTCTAAAAACATTATAGACCACATAAAAATTGGTTTTTTATTGATAACAATTAATGATATCATTTTACTCAGTTTTCGGGGTTTCAGAATTTTATTCGTTGTTTGGGACACTGGTTCATTTTATGCAAATAAGCTGAGCACTTTCAGTTTTGAATAATGTGCCATAAAAGTAACAAAATAATATATTACAAAAGATTGAGAGACCTTAAGATGAGAACAAAGCTGATTAGAACATTTAAATTGATTTGAAACTTAGAAAATGAGTTTTTTTAACAAAACTAAAAAAAAAAAGAATAAAAAAAGCAACGTTTGTACAATATCTAGCAACAACAACAAACATGTACAGAAAAAATAGATAAAACAGGGGAAATCCATTCCCTGTGGTATAAAATGCTATCACCAAAAACTGACTTTCATGTTAAGATTTATTGTCAATGACAGTTATGCTACAATTTGTTTAATGACGCTGTGAGGCTAATGTTCTAAATATGTATTTTTACCTTTTTTGCAAATAAGATGTTTAAAAAAGCCTTTGGAAAGTTACATCACAGGCAAGGCTTTCTTTAAGATTCTTAAACCATCAAGAAATTGACGTTGTACGAAACACCCTTTGATGTCACAGAAACATGTCTAACAGGTACTATGGAAATAAATTTATTGAACAGCAAATATGATTCAAGCAGAGCGGTTTGCAGAACAGCCAATTACCTTAGCATGTTTCGTTTGTTTTCTGTAGCAAATTGTAAAGCTAAATAAGCCAAAAAAGAGACCTAGTCTAGTAGCTAATGACAGGTAACTGATTCAGGCAAATGCAGTTTGACATTAAAAACAAAAAGCGTGTTTTACCGCCCTTTACATAAGTCGGTACGACTTTTTATCATAATAATTTTGAAATGTTGTTTACATCCTCTTGGCTCTGGAATAATTCATACGTAATGAGGCAAACGTAGAATCATTGGTACAATCGTAGGGGTTAAAATGTATCAGCCTATCATGTTTAATCAAATATTCATGTAGGTTGTTTGCTATCTCTTTATATATTGTGAGAATGAAATATATAAGGCATTTATAATACCAAAATGTCGTTATCCCCTGTCCCTGGGGTAAACGGTTCAACGAGGACCTAATCTGTGGTTCCTTGCAAGTGTCTCATCATGCTTTTTGCCCGGGAACTAGGCTTAAATGTTCAGGAATAATAATCAGATAATTTCTTTTATCACACCACTTTGATTGTAAGTAATCATTGTCAGCACAAAGGTAAAATTAAATGATGACACGAGATGAAGTTCAGTTTTATAAATCTATTAAAATTAATCTGAAGTTCACTCATAAACACACATACGCAACTACAATGATATTATCAGAAAATTCCACAACAATTCCAAATAAATTTCAGTATATTCTTAGGCAAGTAAATTTAATTCAAAAATTTTAATTCATTCTCCAATGAAAAATAAAGTCCAAAGTTCCTAAAAGTGGCCCTAAATTTTCATATAGTTTCCAACCCAAGAAGAAGTGTAAAATCCAGAAGTGTAAACTAGAGGAGCCAAGAAATTACTGATAAGCCCATATTTATAGAGAAGCACCCTAATGCTGCAATTAGTCAAGGATATTTTCCAATATATGCAAAACTTTTCTCTTCAAATGCAAGAAATAAGAAGAACGTCATCAACAACCAATTAAACAGACATAAACTAAACGAAACACTACATCTTATCAGTATATTTCAACTTACAATTAAGGATTTAAAAGAACTGTACAAAAATCAGGTGTCAAAGAACTGACTCCCATATTCTCCCAAAAATGTCCAATATGGCAATCAAAATTTGGTGTTCGCATCTTAGGGCCATTTTAAAGGATTACAAGAGAACAAGGCATCTAAAACAAGCTAAAAACATCAATATATCTAAAAAAATGTCAAGAAAATTAAGTTTAACTCCTGAAAGAAGTCTCTCTGTTTTTTTAATAAATCATTTCCATTGGCCAGCTCTAGGTACAATAGAAATTGACCAGCAAAATGTAAACAAAGGGGAATTTTCCAAGATTTCTGTAAAACTACATAATGTCATGTCCTCAGACTTAACAAAAATGTTAAGAAATATATGTACAATATATTGATGATAAAGTTATTTTGATAAAATGAAAAAGTATGCATGTAGAATCAAGTATTTGTATTACAGAAACTATGCTACAGCTCGGAAAAAAATATGCGATATGGATTTGCCTGTAACTTTATCAATACCAGCCTGAATAACTTGAAACTTACACGAAGTTTCGTAATAGGACGCCAGTAAAGTCACTGTCCTCAACACCATTTAAAACATTAAATTAATAAAGATATTAATAAGAAGCAAAATATTCTTTGCCAAACCCACGTTTTCTACACAAACATTTTCGTGATTGCCTATAGCTGCGTATATCCCTGGAAAAAATGGGGCTAATGATAGATTTAAAAAAAATCCAAATGGACATTTTTCGAAGAAAGGAAATGTTCATATCCCTGAAATTCAATTCCCTCTTTAAATGTTAATGGAAGATCTTTTCAAGAAAAAATAAAGGCAAAATCATATTCTTTAGCCCTTTCATATATTTTTCCGTTCTGTTTTCATCAACCTCGTATATTCCTTTAAAATACTTTCATTCTGCATACATATAATGTATTACAATCAAATCTATGCATAATATGATAACTTTGATTGATACTTTTTCTACTGAGTTGTTAATGAATATTTATAATGTATGTAAAGTAATCGACGAGGATACCAATATCGGGCCTCAAGAAAGAGGTGAAAGTGTTACTGCACTAATTTCATTTGAATTGAGAACTACACTTTATTTGAGCAAACAATAAAGAATCTCAATATAGTGGATATTAACATCTTTTCAATATATTAATATATTTGTTTACAGTTTAGTTACGTTTAAGCATCTAGTGTCGAGTAATTACAGTTCAGATATTAACTCCTTTTCAAAAGATGACTAAACATCTATTTAAAATTAATTTTGAAATGTTGTTTACAACCTCTTGGCCCTAGAATAAGTGATACGTAATGGAGCAGAAGTAGAATCTCTTATATAACAATCGTAGGGATGAAAATAATATTATCAGCCAATCATGTTTTATCAAAGATTCTTATAGGTGGTTTGCTATATCTTTATATAGTGTGAGAATGAAATATAAGGCAATTAAAGGCGCTCTCGATAGTTTTTCCGGACGGATCGATATTTACCCCAACTCCATGCCAATTTGGTTGTTTCTAATCGATGTAGCTCATTGCAGAGTTGGAGCTGTCTTTTGCGCATGCCTGGAAGTGATTTTCTAATGTCGCGTACGGCAAAAATGCGCAGATTATTGCATGTTCGCACGCATTTAGTGTATAATATGTATGATATACTGACTAGAGGTTTGGGTTAGTATCACCATGGTTACAAAATATATACATTTAAAGTTTTAGTTCAAATTGCTTCAATCCGGCATATACCCGAGTCTGTAATTTATGCTGGCGCTCCAACTCTGCATTTAATCACAGTCGTTTCTAATCCCGCACCGTACCCATACCGTACATCCGTATTCGTAAACTATAGGTTTTGTTCGGAGTAAGGCGGAAACTTACATCGTTCTGTGACATCAAAATACTTCAGAAACACGTTTAAATCCGCTTATTAAGAAATCTGCCGTTTAATAATTTGATATATCTCTGAGTCATTTGCTCAAACACTGAAAGAGTTTCCGTGGCATTTGTCGAGAAGCCTTTAACCTGTACTCTTCAAACTTAGTGGGATGATTGGCTAAATGGAGTGGATAACACCTATTGCTTTTAAGATCAATATGTTAAAGGTAAAGGATGCGGCAGCCGAAATAATGAAATGATTTCTTCCTGTAGAAATCAAGAAAAAAAGTTTCTACAATCACACTTTCAGCGAGTTTATTCCAAATGTTCCTAAGGTGAGCGACCTTGGGCCATTTGATCCTCTTGTTAAATATCTCTGCCTTAGGCTGTGGACAAATACAGAATACTGGCAAGAGTTTGGCTGAATATATGCCCTTGTTTGAAGTAAAAATTGATTACGTATTTCGTACCAACCTGCGTTGTATAAATGCCCGCCACACCCCACCTCGTTGTAATTTGATTTAAGCGAAATCTAATATGGTGACCTATCAATTTTCTTTTCGTTTTAGATTCGGTAGACATAACTAAAGGCATGTGCAGAGTTTGATTTAATTCTATTTTGGGAAACTCAATTAAATAGCAGAAGTACCAACTTAATATCGACAAAAATATGTAAAAATAGCCCTTGGGTCAGCTGAACAAGTATTCCTTTCGTTACAAAATCATTTTCTTTTTATTTCTCTGAGCATGCTTCAAATAGATATATTGTTTTCCGTTATAAAAATGCTGAGATATCAAATATCATCAAAAAATTATGCTGGTTATTGTACTTTACTGAAATATATTTTAGGAGTAAAGAAATTTTGAAAACTGTTAAAAATAGCATTATATCTAAGGGCAAATAAAATTGAAACAGTGCTTGTAACCTAGTACTTTTATTTCATTTTGCAATACACATAACATGATCTTTTAATACAGAACATTTCATCAACATCTATCATTGGGAAAAAATTACGAAACTTTAGCGAGCGCCTTTAAAATATCCAAAATGTCGTAAACCCCTGTCCCTTGGGTAAACCGTTTAATGAGGACCTAAATTGTGGTTCCGTACAATTGTCCTATTGCTTGGGAACTAGGCTTAAATGTTCAGGAATAATAGTTAAAATAAAACATGTCATCACACCACTTTGATTATAAATGATTAATGTCAGCACAAAAGTACAATTAAATGATGGCACAAGATGAAGTCCAGTTTTATAAATGTATTACATCTGAGGTCCACTCATAACACACATTCACAACTACAGTGATCTAAATTATATCTATCAATACACTTCTACAATTAATAAATACACCAATTCTGAATTTTACTTTAATTGAAATATAGATCAATATTTAATTTATAAACAAGAGCTGTCTCCATAGGATGACACATGCCCCCGATGGCACTTTGAATGAATAGTTATGGCCGATGTTAGAGTTTAGGACCTTTGAGCTACGGACCTGGGTCTTGCGCGCGACACGTCGTCTTACTGTGGTACACATTCATGCCAAGTTATTTGAAAATCCATCCATGGATGACAAAGATATGGACCGGACATGCCCATCAATGCACTATCCTTTAACGTCTAAGTGTGACCTTGACCTTTGAGCTACGGACCTGGGTCTTGCGCGCGACACGTCGTCTTACTGTGGTACACATTCATGCCAAGTTATTTGAAAATCCATCCATGGATGACAAAGATATGGACCGGACACGCCCATCAATGCACTATCCTTTAACGTCTAAGTGTGACCTTGACCTTTGAGCTACGGACCTGGGTCTTGCGCGCGACACGTCGTCTTACTGTGGTACACACTCATGCCAAGTTATTTGAAAATCCATCCATGGATGACAAAGATATGGACCGGACACGCCCATCAATGCACTATCCTTTAACGTCTAAGTGTGACCTTGACCTTTGAGCTACGGACCTGGGTCTTGCGCGCGACACGTCGTCTTACTGTGGTACACATTCATGCCAAGTTATTTGAAAATCCATCCATCGATGACAAAGATATGGACCGGACACGAAAATTGCGGACAGACCGACAGACCGACAGACGGACAGACGGTTCAAAAACTATATGCCTCCCTTCGGGGGCATAAAAAAATCCACAATTATTTAAAATGGATTTCGGTATATTCTTAATAATTTAAACTCCAAAGTTCTAATTCATTCTCGAAAAACCACATTAGAAATTGACTAGCAAAATGTAAACAAATTAAAGGACATTTTCCCAAGATAACTGCATAACTACATAATGTCATATCCTCAGTCTTTACAGAAATGTTAAGAAATATATTTAAAATATATTGCTGATAAAATGTTTTATTAATTGACAAAATATGCATTTAGGAGCATGTATTTGATTTTACAGCAATTGTGTTCCAGGTCGGGAAAAGTATGCAATATGTTTTTTTGTCTTTACTTTTACCAATAACAGTCCGATTAAAAACGTATCCGGGAGTTGTTATATAGGCAAAGAAGGAAAATTTTAACCGGCGGTGAGAATTTTCTTAAACTTTGCATGATCATAGAGCACCATATAAGAAACAAATTTATGAAAAAAAGTTGGGGGTCACCATGTTACTGTTTGAGTTACCTGCCCCTGAATGCGAGTTTTTTGCTCTTTAAGGTCATTTTCAAGGGCAGATATAAACTTTTTTCATAAACTTTTTTTTTTCATAAATTTGTTTTTAATATGATGCTCTATGATCATGCAAAGTTTAAAAAAATAATCTCCCCGCAAGTTAAGATTTTCCTTCTTTGTCTATATAGCAACTCCTGGATACGTCTTTAACTTAAAACATACATTAACTTGCGTAATAAGACGCTATTAGTGTCACTGTCCTCAAAACTGTGTGAAACAGTAAAGTCATAAAGATATTCATAAAAGGCAAAATGTTTCTTTTGCCAAACCTAGGTTTACCACACAAACATTTTCGTCATTGCCTATATTTGCGTATCTCCCTGGAAAAAGAAATAGGTCTAACGAAGAACAAATTAGAATAACATGATTCCAAATGGCCAAATGTCGAAAAAAAAATGTAACTGAAATTCAATTATCTCTTTAATAGATATAAATCGAAGATACTTTTAAAGAAAAAAATAAAGCCGAATTCATATTTTTTCAACACTTTCTTATATTTTTCCTTTCTTTTTTTCATCAACATCGCATTTTCCTTTAAAATATTTTCATTCTGCACACATATAATGTATTACAGTTGAATCTAAGCATGAAATGAGTAATTTGATTGATATTTGTTCTACTTGGTTGTTACATTTTTTTTGCATTGCTCATTGTGTACTTGTTAATAAATGTTTAATGTATGTAAATGAATCGACCGGTTCTTAAGAAAGGTGGAAAAGTGCTAGTTTGACTTGAAATGAGAACTGCACCTTATTTGAGCAAACAATAAAGCGGCTCAATTAAACTAATAACATCTTTTCAATATATTAATTTCTTTACAACTCCATTACGTTCAAGCATCTTGTGTCGTGTAATAACAGTCTGATGTTATTAATTCTCCATAAGATGACGTAACACTTATAAAAAGTTATACAGTTACAAAATCGGTAGTTAAATGTTTAAAATGAAAAGATCATCTTACACATACTTGATTGAAAGTTATCGAGGGAAAGTTTATTTATTTCAAGCTTAATTTCTCTTTATTTAGAGCTGCTAATTTAACAACAGTGTTTATTCAGGATGTATGGAGCAAAAACAGAAAAGCATACATTCTATGCATACCGGTCTACCTGTCTTTGAATTAATTGCTTCGCCTTAGGTAATTGCTGAACGCAAAAGATGTTGATCTGAAAATCTAAAATGTTGTAGTTACTGCAATTGGACATAGCAGAAACTTTATCATTGTTGAAGTAAAAGTAATTCGATTTTTTAAAGTCTATACAATCGAAAGAATAATTAAAATTTACAGAACGTATTATCAGCACGAAAATGGATCATTTTAATTTTACATCCTAGTTAAATAGATTCATATATTGATAAAATAGATTGCTAAACAATATTAGGTCTGATCCTAGAAACAGTTGCAGATAATTTAAACTGTCTAAATATTTCTAATTATCGATTATAACACTTTGATTCTTGTCAGAGAAATACACAAATGATATCCTGAAAGTGAGATAAAGAGAAATGTAATTGTTAGTTTAAAATGGAATTTGACTCTATCGACCAAAAGCATGAAAATACATTTTTTTTAATTATACAAAATCGATGCACAAATCAGACGAAAACTCTAAATACAAAACAATGTTATTTGGCTAACCAAGAAACTAGTTAAAAAAAAACAACAACAAAAAAATACAAAAAAAAAAACAAAACAAAACCACACACACACGCACACACAAAATTAGGTTTGACATTATCTTTTCTATAATGATTTGTTTAGCCTTGTTAGCCTGAACGCACTGTTCAGAGCAATGAATAGCGTATTTATCTATGCATATTTGTAATCAACACCTTAGGAAATATCACATTCCCAACCACGTCTTGTAAGCATTTCTTTAATATCCCTGACGTCTGCTCTTATCTCTCCTACATCGGCTTGCAACTTACCACTCTCAAAGTTTTTAAACCCAGTGACGTCAAGTTCTTTCAAAATGGCTGTGATCGGGGTAACAACACACGATACTTTATTCTCTGTATAATCATACTTCCCACCAACAACCATTCCAACACATAACAAATCCTGACCATTATGTCCACGGCTAAAGACCAGTGCTCCAGAATCACCGAAATCAGCAAACTGTTGTTGGTTTATATTGCTGAACTCAAGTTGACGGTTAAGGTGTATTCTATATTTTGACTGACCACGACCGTGTTTCCATCTCAAATCTTGTCTTACTGACAGCAGCGCTATTTCTGATTCCAATTTCCCGCGAGTTAAGCCTGTCTTCATACCAAACTTAATGAGTTCCTCTTCGCTTGCCATTGGTCGTGGAAATCCGACCGTTTTTCCAGATGTGTAATTCAATGTATCAACGTCTGAAATAATGGTATAAAGTAAAACCACGTTATGCTCTGAAACATTCTGAAACGGTTTATTGCATGTATTTTGTATAGATATTTCAAGTTATCAAAATACACCTCACTCCAATAATATGTAATACGAGGTTTATTACAATTATCCTTAAACATTTAACACACACACACACACATACACGCACGCGCGCGCAAGCGCACGCACAACCACACACACACTCACACACATTGTAAAGTATTTACCAACAAATGTATATATAATATTTTGTAATGCAAAACGATTGATCCGCATGCATCATAATTAATAGCTAAATTAAGCTGTATAGGCTGTAAGCTGGAAGTGGAAACCTTTCCTACACCTGGGGAATTTTAAAGACCCTATATTTCAATAAGAAGGTGTTTTTGTCACAAAACATGTTTCCCCCTATGTATACCCTAAAGTTTCGTGAAAATCTGTACAGCTGTTTGACTTGTGAAAGCCGGACATGATTTTTCTATTGATAGCTCTCGAGGCTATTTTATGCAGCGAAGCGAAACGTGCCAGAGATATGCACAACTCGAGTTGGTACTGTGAAGTTTCGTCGAAATCTAGCCAGCAGTTTGACCTATTTAAAGAGTTTCTATCTTAAGCTGTGGCGGCCATTTTGTGCAGCGAAGGAGAACGTGGCGGCTATATACACAGCTAGGCTTGGTACTGATCACTCTTGTGCAGTCTTGTCGAAATTCGACCATCAGTTTGACCTGAGAAAACCGTACAAGCATAATGCGGACGGACGGACAGACAAACGGCCAAGGCAAAAACAATATATCTCCCTCCTGCTATAGGTGAGACATAAAAACTTCATTGTCTGTAAAGCATATTTCTAAACTCTGTCATCTGATAATCGGGTTGAATTTCGTAATAATTTACAGCGTGTTTTATACGTTACCTGTGAGAATAACTCATACTTAAAAAAGGGGTATCTTTATGACAGAACAAACAACTTATGGGTAGTTTTGATCAAGAAATTGTTGAATGCAAACTCACAGCGCTGTCAATGGTAACATATATAACAACTTTAACGGATAAAGAAGAACCAAACCGCCAGATGACAGAATTCTTGCAATTAAATGATACCTGAAATACTTCGAGAAAATATTTATTTAGAAAAATCTCTTGATAGATTTTTGAATTGACAGCTCAAAGTTTGTTCGTGAAGTAAGTAGTGTGACGATTCGATACCGCGAAAAAACACAGTCTTTTCAAAGATTTGATGATTTAGCATAAAATATTGTAGTTCACGATAGAATATAGGAAATTTTGTCTTTTTGGACAATATAATAATAAACAGCAAGTTAAGTATTCAATGACAAAACATTCAAAATAGCAACGACGGAAGTCGGTTAAATTTAGAATGATTTCATTTTTGTCAATGAACTACAAAGAAAAATAAAGAATTTCTCAGACTAGATTTTCAACCGGCAAAATTTAATAATTGTTCATATTTGCAAAACTATAAAAGCATAGAACATGGACTCTTGAGATTTAGATGTTTATGCTGTTATATTTCGATCTTCTCAGATCGTTCAGCACGACTTTTATGTCATGTTACTGGTACTGTTTAGTTTCTCAGCATGGCCATTTCGGCCTGGGTGGTTCCAATACTCCCGCTTTCATAGCTTTGGGTATTGTTTAATCACCCCTTGGATATGGTGTCTGCTTTTTAATTTTGTCTTTTGGCAGTTCCTGTGATATGCATGCTCCATAACCTCAGATCCCCTTTCTAAATTCCAGTTTGTTTAGTTCTGCTCATTGTTTTCTCGTTTAGGGCAAACCCATTATTTTATCTGGGGACCATACGCCGCTTTTCATGGAATTACATGGAATTGTAGCATTGAAGGTTCCATGTGCTCCGCCGCATAAACACATCTGAGGATGTCTCTAAATTGTTTTTTGTACTTTTAGCATGTGTAAATGATGAGTTCTGCTCAACACGGGGCTACAGGGCATGGACGATGGCATGCATTTCCACTACCGTCCATGAACAGGCTCAATCAAACCGAGCCTGCAACATTTTCGTTTTTGTTGTGTTGAGCGACCTGTGTGGAGTTTCCACTTTTTCTATTTTTAAGAAGCCGAGTAATTATCATTTCAATTTTACAATATTTTGTGTTTTTTTTTATGTCGCTTCCACATCCAAAACAGATGAAATGTTTAAATCATAAAAGAAGAACAACTTCATTCCATAGCCTGTTTGTATTCGTGTGTGTACCTTAGTTTAATACAGCCCTATCTTCGCGATTGTAATTTTTCCTACCAGGCAATACTTTTAATATTATAATTTTCCATATATTCATATCGATATATAAATGAATATATATACAGTATATGATAATATTTTGGGCAAAAATTAAAAACACAATGTCACATTTGGGAAAACAATTATTTAAGATTTACTATCTTATATTTTATATTAAGACACACTGCTGAAAAAATATTCTTATTTAAGATGATATGCATCACCTAAATTTACAAACTATTCGATTTATCATTTGCATTAATATCTGTTGATTTACAGTTGCACATTGAATATAACTTACTTTTACTAACTGGAAAATCTGCAGACTTCGGAAATCTGTCACTAAATCGAAATACAGCTATGTCCAAACCAACATTATTCGTCTTTTCGTTCCCTTTGTGGCACACGGCTTTGACAAGACTTCCAACCTTTCCCCCATTTTGATCCGGTTGATACACATCGCCACGATAAGCGATCTCATCATCAATAATATGAATAAAGGATGGATATTCAGCTTTCAGCTCTCCATTTTCGCAAGATAATCTTTTCATTTCGGCAGGCGATAAAACACAGTGAGCGCTTGTAACGCCACAGAAGCCGTATTTAGGATGCTCAATAAGTCCTCCAAGTGTTCCCTTAGGCGTTTTATTTCCTTCCGGCTCCCCACTTATTTTGCAGCCCATTTTCAAATAATCTTGATATTCATCTGCTGCTCCTGTAAAAGGATGAAAGGAACCTTCCCTTACGTCAACATCAACTCCTCCGTACTGCTTTTTAAATGGCTCTTCGTCGATTGGAACATAACCTTTGTACTGCACCCACAAAACGATACAGAACCCGTCTGTTATTTGTACATTAGGTGTCTGGCCAGAACATCTGTACTGGCTAGCGGAAATCATTGTCAGAAATTTATGTTTATCCATCAAAGTTTGCTCGTGTTCATGTATGATTTTTTCAACTTTCTTTAATTCATTAAGCTGGCGAGGGGAAAAAGCAGTATGATACGTTTCTTTATTGTAGGATCCGACGTTACGCTTGGACGGTATTTTGACACATCTGTACGTGATTTCACTTAGGTCAATGTTTTCGTCCGAAACGACAATAAAGGTGCATAGTTCTGAATCATCGTTTCTTGGTTCTGTTGCAGGCAATCCCGGCCAGACATCTTCTACAAATTCATCGTATTTGCATTGTATGTCCTTACAAATTTGAGTGCACGCTTGAATAATGACATCTGAATTTAGCCGAAATACACTTGTGTGACACATTTTATCTAGCTCTTCTGCATTTGGAAGAACTCCAGCCTGTAGAAGTTTTTGAGCTTGATTGACATCTTCATTTCCAATACAACTCATCCAGTCACCTTCTTTCATGACTGTAAATAAATAAACAATTAGATGTTCCAAGAATTCCTGGATAATACATATTTGTTACAGGGTCACACTTTTATCATTCCTAATTTTGATTTAAATGACAATCTGTGTTGCATATTAGTTCAGGAGTAATTGGAATATTGATATATTTATGTAATATATGGTAAAGGGTAAACATCTTTACCAAATCTAAGTCGAAGTAATTTGTTTCGTATTTCAAATGTGAACTTTTTAGAGGGTTTCAGGGGTAGTGGGTGGGGGGGGGGGGGGGAGGTAATGGTTTATACGTCATTTTCAAAGTATCTTTTTTATCTATGCAGGAAATAATATCTTTCTAAAACGTGTATTCTTGCATAAAAACTTTTTTGACTGGATCCGCCAATGTATCATCGGGAGAAAAATCGTGTGCAAACAAGGCAATTTACGTGCTGATAATAAATGATTTTTATTTTTTTTAATGCTTTACCAGGGACGTATGTATGTATGTCTTCATAAACTGATATTTAGCATCTGCGTCTTGTTTCTTTCCCTTTTAAACCTCTTCTTGTAGTATTAAAGATACAATGTAATCCGTAGTATGTTTAGCCGTATTAGTTTCCAACCCAAAATGTACTGCACCCAACAATGTACGCACCCGCTTCTCTTACAGTTGACTCCTTTTACGAAGCGTCTGTTCAGTTGTTGTTAATAACCGTTAATGAATAAGCATCGCGTGCAACTTGTGCGATTGTAAATTTTTAGGAACCATATTAATAATTTTGGTAAGTATCAGTCGGTATGTTTTTACCTGATTTTTCGAAGAATTCGTATAAAATTGTATTCCTGTTTATCCAATGGTAACGTCATGATTTAAAAACAATAAATAGATATAAAATGCTCAAAAACCTTCAACTCAGGCTTTTGGTAGTGTTGTTAATGTGTTGGCTCCGGTTATGGGGCCAACATGTTTACCGCTTCTAAGAACTACAGAATGGTAAATAAAAACTGTTAATCGTTAGGTCATCACGTATGGAAACAATACAATTAGTCATCTTGTCATATTTTTATGCAATAATAGCGACAATACACGTTTGTTTTGTGTATTCACGTCAACAGAAGCCCTTGGGATATGTTTGTAACCTCGCCCTGCGGTCTCGATTACAAACAATCCCGCAGGCTTCTGCAGATGTTAATACACAAAAACGTGTATTATCTATACATATTTAAACTTCTTTTGAACGAACTAAGAACATTTCTAAAAATGATTCAAATGATTTCAAATTTAAAAAAAATGTAAATGGCGTTTTGCCTCACTAGATCTTATCAGTCCACCGTGTGTCCATCTGGTTAACACATTTCCTCTTAACACCGTCTTGGGGATTTCTGTAACATTTTACACTTTACAAAGAAATAAGTATATCTCAAGCACGTGTCATTTGAAACATTCATTGTAAACTGATGACCCATTATCAAATGACATTTTCTTTTAGAAAACTGTTCCTAAAATTATCGTTGGATTTTATGGACGGATCTTACACTAGCCTAGTAACCCATATTTAACGAGATTATAGGTTGAATGATATTTTACAAAGTCTGAAGGTCTTGTGCCTCCTTTCTAAACCGCTAGGTAGGTTAATATACAACTGCGCTGCAATATCGATGGTACGTGTGAAATGTCAGCGTATACGAGGGGTGTTCAATAAATACCCGTTTGTATGTCTATATATCGTATATATCATCTTCACATTTCGGTCGAATTATTTAGTTTTGCCACATAAAAATAGTTTCCTAATAAGCAATGCCGGCATTACTTATACTATACCGTAAGAAAGATCAATACAAAGCTTTGCAGAGCATGTTTTACGAGCTTAAGGTTGGAAAATTTTCACTCAATAATGACCTCAATTATTGCGGCGGTCACTAAAGGCAGCTAGGTCTTTTACTTATCATATGGAATTTGATACGCCGAAAGGGAAATGAGTAGGAAGATTGATAACTTTCCAAATCACACCGAAGCGTATTACAAATTTATATGTTATATAAACTCTCTATCTGTTTGCGATTCGTAAGATCAAGAAAATGACTTGTATTTATCTTTAATACAACTGATGCAAGATCATGTAAGATCATGTAAAGATTCTGCGTGTGATAAGGATGGGCATAATGACTCGTAGTACTCGTTTGATTAGATTACAATTATAGAAAATGTAACTAATGTGACATGACTTCAACAAAGTAAATGTTTAACTGGAAGCATACATTTTACTCCCTGTTAAACGCACGCTCTATAATTAGGCAAATCAATAAATTAAATATGACCTTTACATTAGTCCTTTGTACAGTTCATGCTAAATATTTAAAGGGTCTGTATTAATACAGCTTGCGAAAAGCATAATGATGACAACGAACATTGCACGTGTGACAACTCACAGTGTGAGATTTCTAAAATTGAAGACAACTAGAATTTAAAACGGAAACTGATATTCTATTACTTGATTACATGATACTCTGTAATTCTCTCTGATTAATTAAATCAATTATATGATTTACATTCGTCCTTAGTTCATTTGAGCCTGTCTACATTAAGAGTTACTTATGACACTGCTTGTGACAACGAATTTTGTTCATGTGATAAATGAGAAGAAAGAAGTTTCTATGTTTCGATACAAATAGGAATTAAACCATAAAAACACATTTTAACTTATTCATATCGGACCAATACATATTAAAGTGACGTACATTACACTTAATCAAGCTTTCCTTATCAACGGAATTATGATCTGATAAACCGAACGTTAACTTCTGAATCTGTAAGTGCTCTCATCCATACTCTTGTCACGTAATGATACAATTATGTTCAGTAAGACCTGGAACTAGTCCACATATCATAATAAGTACATTTTCTAATCGCAGTATTTCGGCAACCTAGGTTGCTGGAGATACTGCAATGAGACCCTCGAGTCTATTAAGGTGATCAGCAGCGGTTTTAAATAGGTAACAGCTAAAATGTATAAAGCAGCAACAAACTCCACGTAAGATGTAAGAATAAATGAAAGTTCTGACTTCTCATATGTTTGGTCGGCACAGTTGACTTCAGTTAAAATCCCTGTCCGAAAAATTGTCCTCAGCTGATACACACAACTGGTTTAACTTGTTCCGACCAAACAAGTGATGAGACACTATGTATGTAAAGTAAAGTAAGCAATTTTACCTGTAGGAAGTAGCAGCTGTCGATTATTTTGAGCGCTGGCCAAATTTTCAAAAGGCTTTTCAAGTTGAAAGTTCTCCAAATTGCTACTTTGCTGCGTCGGAAAAGCTACCTGTTTGTCACATTCCCACTCACGTACAGCATTCATAATATGGTCGTAAAAAGACTGACCTGTGTCATGATACTTGCAGTAGAGCCAGACGATTTTCTGCAGTAACAACGGAGCATTGTGTATATCTTTGATTGGCAAACTTGAAAGTGTGTCACTAAAGGTTTTGACAGCTGACGTCTTATTTAACACCTGCATGTATTTTTCTATCATAGGTTGAACAGAGCTTTTTCTTAAACCAAAGAGAGTTACTTTCAAATCGTAATCCGAAGATTTCAGATTTAAGATACCGCGAGATGATGGCCGAGATGTTGTAAGTACTGTAGAATCACGTGCAAAACGCGAGGTCGGTATGCCGAGTAATGACTGCCTTTTTCTTTTAGATGGTGTCCACTCGTCTAAACCGTCTACTAGAATTAGAATACGCTCCGAATCGTTTGTAAATATGTCGTCAACCTCATTCCTATAATTGTTCCACTGAGCTTTTATCATATCGTCAGTGTCATAAATATCATGCGGCATTTCACATAAAGATATATGAAATAAGAAATCAAACTGACTCATATCGCACCTATTATATTCTTCGCCTTGTATCATTTTGTTTATGTCCTTGACTCCTGGATCACCTCTTTTTGTAATGGCGCTGCACCAGTTCTGAATCATCATTTTACAAAAGGAGCTTTTTCCAGTTCCTTTATCTCCTACAACAAAAATTTTCCTATTTCTTTTTTCACGGGTGTGAAATAAGTCGCGATATCTTTCTATAAGCATGTTATTTGTTTCCCTGACTTCTCCATTTTTAGTGGTGTTTCCAACATTGCCATGTTCTTTTTCTTCGACCACCATTCTTGGCGATACATATACGTCATCGATGTTGACAACATCTTCTTGTTGCGTCGTAAACGGGGAAATCCATGTCTTGACGTAATGCATCTGATATACATCCACCAGGTATTGTTGCAGATCTGAAAATATTTTCTTTTTCAATACTGAATTAAAGTCCCAAATTGAGGTGTGAAGGTTTTGTACAAATCTATATAGTATATACTACATTATTCATTTTATATGTGTATTAACAAGTGTTGGACTAAAATGTTTCAAAACATTGCGTCCAGAATGAATAGTTGCCAACAAAACAATGTTAAGCAAAACGTTAGATCTATTTATACGTATTAACACTGAGGTGCATTGTAAACATTATACAGAACAAAACAGACATTGAAGGGCTACAGTGTAAAAATATCGCTGTAATATTTGCCAATGAAATTTTAACCTATACGTCAATCTAAATTTTTAAAAAAAAAATCAAACATATTGATAAAAATGTTTATAAATAGAAGTATCTAAAATGATTATTAATTCTACATACAGTTATACGTCAGCAAATTTATTGAAACTACATTTTCATTTTTTATATATAGATTTATAGAAATACCTTAATTGACAGCTTTTAGGACTTTATCAAAATTTACACCAAATATAATTTTCTACACTCAAACATGTTTTCTCTCAAAGGCTTCCATAGTTTCGAGGTCCGCTTATTTTAACTCTTTCTAGCCAACAAACCAATACGCGATCATTTCTTTCTCATCTGTTGAATTTTATCAGTGTGCACGAAACATTCGATTTCTGGCATATATTTGACTCCCGCAACTTGTTTGCAAATATTTTGACATTTCTGTTATAAAAAATTCCATATAAATCAACATCGTGTGTAGCGTCGCTAAATGACGCACTACCGCTAAATGTCACAACCACCGTTAAATATCGCAAAGTTAACGTCATATGTCACAACAGCCGCTAAATGCCGCAAAATCATCTGCCGCTGAACGTCGCACCTCTAACGCTAAATCGAAAGAATTGGTCACCGTTATATGTCGTAACACCAACGCTTAATGTCGCACTGTCTATCCAAAACCCTTAACAATGCAGTGTGTTTTTTAATTCATTTTAATGTAAAATACTTGAATCTTTAATAGTGGTAGTTTTAAGCCCGACGGAAGTCATACATTCTTGTATACGTTTTTGAGGGCAGCAGATTTTTTAACGCTATACAAATAATACTTGTGGTTGGTACATTAAATTTTATAGATACCTGAGATTATATATTTGAGAAATTACTTTGAAATAGGGCCAGTGTTTTCACACAAGAAGATTTTAAGGCTTACATAAACAAATACGGGTTCCTTGTAATATTGTGTTTGTGGGGGTAGGGTAGGGTAGTAGAATGAGGTGACTGACGCCAAATGAATCTAAGACACGATCCCAGCAAATAGTAAAATAACTTTCTTTGTAATTTTGCGGGGATGTAGTAATGTGTTGGGGTCGGGATGGAGAAGTGAGGAGAGATAACCGTGGTATTAAGTGACATTTAATATAAGAAACAAAGACTAAAAACATCAAGGTACTCGCTCGTATCTGAAATAATGCACGGAGAGGCACACAGGATGTTCATCTGCCATTTAACATGGATAGCTACCTTATTACCTTCACTATAAAATTGAATCCAAGAAATAGAACCCATGACCAATTAATAAGATATCATTCATTTTTCTTTACATTTGCACTGTTACAGAACAGAGGAACACCGTTAAGGTTAACTGGTTGCGAGTATATATTAATACACATGTTTAACCCTTAGTCTGCTGGCGGTAAGTGATTCTGCCTTTGCGACCAGTGCAGACCAAGATCAGACTGCACTGTTCGCCATTCAGTCAGTATCTTTTTAGTAAGCATCCCTAATATATGATAACATAATGTTTAGTTTTAGGTTTTACGTCACTTACATCAAAGGACGTTGGTATGTTTTGGACACACTCTTATTTTTTCTTATCTGAAGTGATGAAAATAAGATGTCGTGTGATCGAAATAAAATATCGTGAGCTCGAAAGAAGATGTCGTGCGATCGAGGTGATAAGTCGTGCGTTCGGTATACGATGTCGTATGGTCAAGATAAGATGTCGGAATAAGGTGTCGTGAGCTCGATATAAGATGATGTGCGATCGAGATAATCAGTCGTGCGTTCGGTGTAAGATGACATATGGTCGAAATAAGATGTTGAGCGATGGAGATAAGATGTCGTGCACTCGAAATCAGATGTTTTGCTCTCGATATGAGATGTCGTGCGATCTGAATAAGATGTCACGCACTCGGGATAAAAGGCCGAGTGCTCTTACGATAAGATGTCGCACACTCGACTTCCGATGTTGTGCTCTCGCGATAAGATGTCATGCGATCAAAATTAGATTTCGTTTGCTCGAGATAAGATGTTGAGCGATCGAAATTATGATGTAGTGCGCTCGAGATAAGATGTTTTGCTCTCGAAGCAAGATGTTATGCTTCGAGATAAGATGTCATGCTCCCGTGACAAGATATCTTGCTCTCGATATCAGATGTTATGCGCTCGAGATAAGATAATGACCGTCCGAGATAATCCTCAAACAAGACTGTTATGATGGGAATAGTTCGATCACTAGAGTATTACAGAATAAAGTAAATATAGCGGCCATGTTTTTGAACAAATTGAAAGTGTGAGCAGTCTTAGTTAAACGTTCACATGATATATTGTTTTGCCAATACATATAGAAAAAAAACAATTCGTTTCAATTAACTGCTACGGGTAAAATGCATTCTGAAATCGATCAAGCTCTTTAGACAAGACGATGTTCAAATTATACACTGTATACATATAAAATTAATAAGCCCGTCCATGGTGGAACCCATTAAACATTTTGGTAGAAAGACAATATCTGCCAAACTGCTTTGTTTGAAACTGCTTGTTCAATTTCAGAATAATTGCAAACAATATAATGTTCTTTGTTTGGTGTTTATGGCCGCCATGGACGTAACTTATGTTCTCTAAATATTTTTGTCAAAACAAATTTAACGCAGAAGATTTTTCATGGAAATAGTTTACTTAAACCGTTCACACTGTATGATTTGTGAAAAATGTGTTGACCGCTTGAAAATGTGTTATAGTATTTGTCTGAGCGGTGGAACTCAGGTGATCGATTTAGAACCAAAATGACCCTTTCGTTTCAGAAAAAGAAAACATCTCGAGCACTCGACAAATTATTTCGGGCGCACGACATCTTATCTCGAGCGCTCGAAATCTTGTCTTGTGCGCACGACACATTATGTCAAGAGCTCCAGAAAACTTTATTTAAACAAGAGGGTCATGATGGCCCTGTATCGTTCACCAAAGTAATATGAGCTACATGTTTCATATGTCAAACGGATGCTAAATATTAAGAAAGTAGGTCAGTAGGTCAAATTCCTGGTCACTGTAGGTCAATTTTAAGATCGGTGTGCAAAACTGTACATGTCATCCAAATTTCAAGGCTGTATCTTAAAGAAACAAGAAAGTAGGTCAGTTGGTCAATGTAACAGTCAAGTGACCACTAATAACTTGGGGTCATCAGGTAAGTATAATTAAACAGTCTAGGAAATATGATCTGATAATTTTTGAAGTATTTTTCCTATATGACTCATATAACAGGTGACCCCCAATGTGGGGACTCTTTTAACCCCAGAGGCATAATTTGAATAATCTTGTTAAAGATCCACTAGGCAATGCCACATACCAGATATGAAAGGCCTAGGCCTTGAACTTTCAGACAAGAAGATTTTTAAAATTTTTACCTATATAAGTCTATGCAAAACGTTGGTCCTCTAGGGCAAGGCTTCTTTTCACCCCAGGGGCATAGCATAATTTGAACTATTTTGGTAAAGACACACTAGGCAATGCAACAGCCCAAATATCAAAAGTCTGTGCCTTGCAGTTTCAGGCAAGAAGAATTTTAAAGTTATTTTCCTATATATGTTACACTTTGGACCACCTCTTTTCCGCTCGAGTATAATTTAATTAATCTTGGTAGAGAACCACTAGGCAATGCAACATACCAACTACCAAAGACCTAGGTTTTGCGGTTTCAGACAAGATTTTTAAAATTTGTACCTATAATTATAAGTCTATGTAAAATAGAAAAAGTGGAAACTCCACAGGTCGCTCAACACGAAAACGTGGGACCCCCGGGACGGGGCCTCTTCAACGCAGGGATACAATTTGAACAATCTTTATAGAGGACCATTAGATGATGTCACATGCCAAATATCAATGCTCTATGCCCTGCGGTTTTGGACAAGAATTTTTTGTTTCGTTTTGGTTTCCATGGCAACCAGAGTTCTGCATGGATTTTTATTCTTTAGGCAATTTTGAAAGGGGACCACCCAAAGAACATTCCTGTGAAGTTTGATGTAATTCTGCCTAGTGTTTTTTAAGGAGAAGATTGTTTTAAAAATTGTTGACACACGACGCACGACGGACATTGAGCGGTCACAAAAGCTCACCTTGACATAAAAACAAAAACATGTAATGCATTTCTAACTTATGAAAAAGGTTTCGTTTTTGTTCAGAACCTATAGTCATTTACATATGAGAGGCACGGCGCGCAACATTAATGTCAGACGAGCTTAACATCCCCAGTTTTAACTATATTTCAAATGGCATATCATAGTAGGTTGTCCCCCTCGAAAGTAACCCGATAATAAATATTGGTTTCCGCTTGAATAAACCTTGAGCAATAGATTATATAGGAAAACTTTTCAATTGATAATTTCAAATATTTCTTTACATTTGTGAATGTTTTAGATATGACATTATAGATCAATTTCTCCTCTTCAATTTCATGTAAAAAATATTTATTCTAACTGAATATCTTCTTACTTCCAATTTTGTTTTAAAAGTATCACCATCAGTTACATTGAGCATATAGTGAAAATCACTAAAATTTACAATTTCTTTCACTTTAAAGGCAAATAAATCATGATCTTTTTTCCAAATATGACAACTTATTAGCACATACGTAGGTATTCCTGACTTTAAGAACCTTTGATGACACACTTACAACTTTAAAAAGGTAAAAGCTTCCTGCTTCCATTTAACCGCAAAGTTAACCAAGAAACTAAACGCTGGCATTTTTCTTATAGCTCTATTTAACTTATGCGGTGTTGATTTACAGATCTACAAATACTTACAAGTGACAATTCTATCCAGGGATATGAAATGATAACGTTCATAATAAAGAGGAAAGGGAGAAGAATATAACATATCAGAACAGAACAGAACAGAGCTTTTATTTATTCCGACAGTTTTAAGAAAATGCGACCATGAATTTAAGAAAAATACGAATAATTACGAACTAGTTCGGACAAAACAGTTAAATATTTTACGATTGTAGAACAAAAAGGTCAATATGAGTCAGATTATGGAAAAGAGTTATTTCGGTGAACAGTAAAAGTTATGAGTGGGCAGCGGAATTGGTACAATTATTTAAATAAAAGACACAACGTGAATTCCAAAGATGTCCAAATCAGGGGAAAATAACAAATAGCAATACCATGCCCAGTTTAGCTACGAAAAACCAAGATTGAAAAAAAAAAAATTGTGAAAGCATGCTTTCTAGACATAGTACTAGAGACCAATCAGTGACACAAATAATATTCTGTCAAAGATATAGTGAACCTCATAAAATCTCTGTATATTCCACCTTGATCGTAACCGGTCTTAAGTTGGTCCTTGCATCAAGACATAGGCAGCCGCCTGCCTTTGGCAACCGCATGGGTTCGTTCCTTTGTGGGTTGCTTAACACAGGTTTGGTTGTATACTTTTGTAATTGAGAGGTTGCGATTTTGTACTTGTGCGGATACGCATACGTGTAGGTTCAAACAGCATCTCATGCAAACAATTCAGTAAAGTAAAAATTATTCACATAAACATTATGCGTAAATGTACAAGTTATGTATCAGGTAAAGATTATCTGATAGTTTTTTTGTAAACGCTAAATATTACGTATACTTATAGAAATTTAATTCTCATTTTGTATGCGCATGTGCATGATGTCGCTATCTTTCTATTACTCAGCATACTGCCTGCTGTTCATAATAGGTTCTGCCATCACCAAAAATTAATATCCAAGATGTAACGACTGTTGAACTTACCTTTTATTATTCTTTTGCTGTGAGTCATTTAGCGTTGGTGTTGCTACATTTAACGGTGGTCGAATACTTGCGACATTTAGCGTTACATGTGCGACATATAGCGGTAGATGATTTTGTGACATATAGCGGTGGTTGCGATATTTCACGTAAACTTTGCGACATTTAACGTTGGTTGCGACATTCAACGGTGGTTCGACATCTAACGGTGCCACATGTGTGCATTAACAAAATGACACGGATGTCCGTCACATTCTACGCCATCCTCTAAATAGTGTTTAGTACAGACCATCTCCACATGAACGATATCCCACTAAACGTTTGAGGCAAATTGTATGCAGATAAGGTTGTGTATCTGAGCAATTTTGAATCCGTTCCTTCACTTCATAATGTTTACGAAATGTTGAACACACCAAATTTCACTCTGGCTTATTTTTAAAAGTAAGAAATTCTAATAAAATAAAACAGGAAAATAAAAAAATATATATTGATGGTCATTTTCACATCAAGGTCCTTCATCTGTGAAAATTCAAGCATATCCTTTCAATTTTGTTTGAGAAGTTCGAAACCCAAGATTTAACTCTTTATTCTAAAGCGCAAAGCTATAAAAGGGTCATAACTGCCGTTAACATAGTTATAGCAAAAGTTTCTTCCTTTATGGTCATCTGCACGTCAAACTTGTTCATCTGTTAAAGTTTGAAGCATATCCTTTAAATAGTGTTAAGGGAGTTGGACACACAAGTTTCTCTGTAACAAAATTATCAAAAGGGACATAAACGTAGTAAAAATAGTTACAGTAAAGGTTTCTTCCTTTATGGCCATTTGCACATCTAGCATGATCCCTGTGAAAGTGTAAAGCAAATCAGACTCTCCCACCCCCACATAAATGGGGTGGGGGGGGGGGGGTTGTACACGAACACTTTTCAGAAGATAACGTTGCTCACACCACAGGAGAAATTTTAACAAGAGCGCATTGAATAAAGGAGTTATATTTGAGGATGTAGTGCTTGATGAGTGGGGTGGGTTGAGAATAACAATACTGCGAAACAAACTAAAAAGGAAATAAAAATACGAATGTCATAGTGGCCCTAAGTCTCTCACCTGACATGACTGCTTGACCTTGAATATACATGTATGTAGGACACACTGGATCATAAATGATTACAACTATATTTAGCATAAACTAGTGGCCCCTAAAAGGTGTCAAGTGTTTCTATTTAAACAAAATTCAGAGAGGACCTGAAAATGACGCTAAATATCAAGTTTGATGAAGATCAATCAAGCGGCTCATGGGAAGGAGTCATTTAAGTCCTTTCCTATGTTAAGCTCTCGAGACCAAACACCCCAGTTATAGTACAAACCAAGTTTGATGAAGATCCATCAACCGGTTCATTAGAATATGTCATTTAATAGAATGTTTTCCTTTTTTAAGCTCCAGTAGCCCCCAAAGTTGAACAAGCGCCGACATTTGAACAAAATTGGGAAGGAACATATAATCATGCTTCAGACCAAGATCCATTAAGCAGTTCATAGGAAAAATTCGTATACATGTTTCTTTTAAATTTTGCTGTTAACTTAGCGATCCCTAAATATGGCCAAAAAACCCATTTAAACTAATTTTGGAGAGGACTGTATAATGATGACACAGAACAAGTTTGATGAAGATCCATCAAGTGGTTCATGATAAGGCGTTTGAAGTGTTTTTTTTCTAACTGAAGCTTGACCCAATTGCCCACATTTATCAAGTTTGGAGAGGACCTTATAATTACGCTACAGACAACGTGTGGTGAAAATCCATCAAACGCTTCAAGAGAAGAAGTAGTGGCTTTTAGCTTTTGTGGCCCCTAGAAGGGGATCAAGCACCCACATTTGAACTTTGAGAAATTTGGAGAGGTCCTTACAGTGATGCTACAGAAGAACTAGTTTGATGAAGATCCATCAAGCGATATAAAAGATGATTTTCTATTTTAAGCTCTAGTGGTCCATAACTCGCCCCCACCCCCAAAGTGGCCATGCATCACCATTTGAACAAAGTGAACACAAATAATATTAATCATATATCATTTGATATATTGTTAAACAATGTAAAGTTACCTTGTTTCAGTTTCAGATATTCAATCCCCGCCCGGTATTTTTCTTCAGTACTTATCAGTTCTATTTCAAACTGTTTATTTACTACATTTTGTTGTTCTGCTTTAACTGCGCTTAACCTCTGAAAAATATACATTAAAGTATATTAATTAAAACTTATTCATACTAGACGCGTGCTGAGGACATTTTCATAGCACACAGACGTTATGGGGTTGGGGTTGGTGTATCCTCCCCTTGATTATTTATCAATGTGAGAAAGGCAAATGGTGCATTTTAGCGTGTATTTGAAGCATTTCACACTTTGCCGTGATGTGAGTTCGCGCATGTTAAAAGTCTCTATTTCACGCTTCGTGATAGTGATCTCGCGCTTTGCCATCATGATCTCGCGCTTCGCGTATAGCCTGCTCATGATAGAGAAGCGCGAGATCACAATGGCGAAACACACACACAAAATTAATGAAAATTTCAGGCTTTAATATTAGCATTTGGGAGATATTGTACCAATGATATTGAATCATAAGAAATGTTAAAAACATAGCGTGATTGTTGATATATCGCAACATCTAAAACCAAGTATTACACTGAAATCTGGATCGGATAATATTTTAGAATGTTGTTTAAGGTCTTCTGAAAAATGATACATATAATTTAGTTACCTATAAGGCCATTGAAAAAACTTTAATCACAAAGGACATTGTGTGATTTCAATTACAATTCTCCTCAAGTAACCTTAAAATTAAAAATTTCTACTAAACTTGTATGGAAAGAAAAATATGACCCTGATAATGAATAAAAACGACCCCAAAATGTCTTCATTCACAAAAAAAATGTAAAAAAAAGGGACTTTGAAACTTTTTTATCTGATTACTTTCCCCTTATATTTCTTGGTCAATTTCATTTTCAAATGGCATGACTTTCACCCCTGTGCATCAAGAAGCCACTCATGGAATATGTTTATAAATATATTATCAACATAATGTGTTAATATTTTTCTGATGCATTGGGGGGAAAGTACTTTTAATTCCCCCCAAAAATGCACATACAGGGTGTATCATGTTTATTGACACATATACAGGTTTTTTTTTGTATGATGAGTTTCTATCAAAGAAATTATTTTACACTTGAATGGTGCGATATTAACCATTAAATAACATTCTCATGGTTTCTCGACACTTCAAAGAATGAATACGTTGCCTTTCCGCCCTTCTAATTATCATACTATTGGTCATATCAACCTCATTTTTTGACCAACCTATCAGATATTTTGTACGTAGGTACAATGGAAGTCCTCTCATCTTTGATAAGGTTACAAGTACAGGACTGAGGTCAAGGTCACTGATACTAAACAGATTTCAGAACATTACTCTACATGTTCTATTTTCAACCATAGAGTAAAATACACGATTGCCTCACTAAGCTGGGATGCATTTTACTATTCATGTTTGTGATGTAAGGACACTCTGTGGTCATTTAAATCAAATACCATTGTAGATACAAATCAATGCAAAATGTTGATTTGTTTTAATTTATGCTTAGTTAGGTATTGTAATATATGTAAAAATATAAAATTCTGTTGATATTGAAGCTTACATGTCTTAAAATGCTGATCGGGAATCACCATTAGTTTTTGGATATGGTCATTGTAAAGAAAACCATACTTAAGTTTAAGTACATTGATTGAATGTTCACACATTATAAACAGAAGCCTAATATATAGGTTCAAGTATGATAAAAAAATTTCAGTGGTATTGCAGTTGCACCAAATACTCTGTCCATATTTTACAATACAATAACCCACGTATGTACAGTGTACTCAGATTGATATATAAATCAGTCTAGATATTGACCACTATATGTAGAAACATACCGTCTGTTTATACAGTACATGTACTGCTTTACACACAATGGAGTGGTCAAAGTTGATATGATAACGCATGGGTGATTTCAATGATACAGTTTGGACTATAAGTTTTATTACGATTTGATGTTTTTCTGTGCAGTTTTTATTGAAAATTATCTTAAACTCTTAAAAAACATATTTTATTTTCTGCTAAACTTTATATTAAATGTGCATCAAAATTGTAATAACTTAATCCTAGATCATTACAAAATGAAAAACGTACTCGAACATATTTAAAAAAAAATCAACCCTAAGACTTGCTAATTTAATCTTGTTATCTTTTTTTAATAATCGAAACTTAAAGAGTTATTCAATGAATGTGTACTGGAGACATATCAAACTACAAGATTTAATTCACTTCTGTGTCTTTGTGCGCCTACTCTTTGAAGTATTCATGGTTGAAAATAAGGACCAAATGTCATCAAATCGTACGTTGTCCTTATAAAGAAAGAACATAAATTATTTATCTCACTGTGAATGGGTTGTCAGATACTGTAATATCGTATGACTTGTACCGGTGTCAAACCTTGGCAATACGTGAAAGATTTAATTTGGTGTAATCATTTAATTTCTAAATTACTTTATTTTATACAACGTTGGGACCATGGAATAATTAATACTTTCATACAAGTAAGTACAAATATGAGATATATCTATGATATCTGAAAATAACATAATAATTATTATTATGCTTGCCAATGTACGTCTGCAGTGTTACAAAAAAAATGTCCTATTCAAAAGATTTTAACCTTTTAAATACAGAAATTTGACTCTAAATTGTAAGCATAGACAGCGCATGAGTGCAATATTTCACATAGTCATGATTATTACAAAATAAGAAATCAAATAGTAGGATAATGGCTGTACCTTAATTGTTATAAACCTTGAAAGACAATTTTTGGTGAATTTCAATGCACGTTAAATCAATTAATTATATAAACCAATTTGCTATTACTTCAATGTACTGTACTTTAAACAAAATATGAAGTAAGGAATGATTGCGTATGAAGCAATCTCTGTTGCATAATATAGACTTCTTGTTGCAACCAAATAAAGCAGCCAGTTTAATTGTGTATGCTTTCCAGATTTTCACTACGTAGCTGTGTATCTGCGCTACGTAAAAGCATACACAGTAGCATATACATGTAGCTGCTACCTTTTCTCATGATTAATCTGAGTTAAAGGTATTCGCACTGTTTTGGTAAATTATACCACATAACTAAGTGACAGTCAGTTTTTACCCTTTAAGACAATGACTTCCAGATTTGGTAAAACATTTCTTTCTTTCAAATTGGTGTTCGGTTATACTCTGAACATTAGAATGTGAGTTTATGTTTCTAAAATATTTAAAAAATTCCAAATCAAGAAAAAAATGACCGCTTTGGGAATCGAACCCTGGACCGCCGCGACAGTAAAGAGCTTTCCCGTTGTCGTAACCACTAGAGCTATAGCAAAAAGTGAATTATGTCTTCAAAGTATAGATATTTATAATCGAGACAGTTTACCTGGAGTAAAGCGTTGCAAACACTTTTCGATTTTCATCGTAAAAAAGTAGCTAAAACAGCAAATTCTCATGTGTTTCCGTAACATACATTTTGTCAGTAATTAAGTTTTTAAGCCTTCTTAAGAAATATAGCTTTTATTTCCAGATATCTAAAAAATGTTTGTTTGTTGTCGAACGATCTGGAGGCCAGTCCCGTTAAGTATGCACATGATAAAACATTCATATAGTAGGTAATCGCAAAACGTAAATACATACATTTTCATGGTCTTCATTTTTAAGTTCGAGTTTTTTTATTTTCGGTTCATATGTTTCAAACACTTTTTCCACTGCTCCTTCGTTTGCATCATCTATATGTGTAGTAGATTCCAACATTTGCTGCTGTAAAGATATACGACTATCTTCTTCTAGTTTTCTTATAATCTCCTCAGACTGCTCTTTAGCCACTCTGATAGCATTCAATGCAGTTTGAATTGCTTTGGCTTCTTCAGTTGTGGTTATGATTAAGTCGTCATAGAGAATCTGTAAAACTGAATCAGAGGATATTTTGTTCAGGGTTTGAAATGATTTCTTAACCTTGTCTATGAAGATAAATCGTCAAAAGTTTTTCCAAAACTTGAACACTGAAATATTTCAAATGTATGTGTAAATCATAAAGTTTCTGTATACATACAAAATGCTTTGTGTGATGACACAATACAATGACCAGAATAACTAACCAGTCGCCCAGTATTTTAAATATTTAGAGTAAGCTAATAGGTTTACAATATTTTATGACCGACCTCAACAATTTTCATACATAAATTACACAGATATATTCACTGAAAATAAAGACATGATTGAATTTATTTAGACTAAAGACGGGATTGAATCTGTATAGATTAAAGACGTGATTGAATTTGTAATGAACATGTGACTATACCCTGAAAACAATTTCAAAATCAGTAGCATCAAAATGAAATATGTTCATGCATACAGCACATACTCTAGTTTGACCTATGTTGTGGCAGTAACGTAATTTGTTTATAATTACTTCAAATATACGCCAGAACAGACCATCATCAGTACTTTAGCAAGTTATGAATATGTTCTCCACCCGTATGCCGTCAAAATACATGTTTTTTTAAAGAAAAAACAAAAAAGTTTTTACTGAAGCAGTTACGGCGACAACACCGGGTCAGGGGAAACTAACTAAAATTCCACAGGCCAACATTGTAATGTTTCCGGCCTTGGGCCTTTTCTAACAGTTTTACTTTAGAAACCACCTTCTCAGAATAGAACAACTATTCATGAACTATCAAAAAACTGTATGACTAATACCTGCTGACCTGACCTTCACTTCTCTGCACCTTTTTCTCCTTTGAATTCGGTTACCCGTAGTCCGGCACTGATTTTTTTATTGATAAAACATGCATTTTTCTCACCTTTAATGTATCGTTCCGTATAATTTTAGCCAGTAATCATGGATTAGAGTTTTGTTGTTCCTTCACAAGAGAAAGAACACTTATGGTTGACATTTCACACTTGACTGAACAAGAAATGAATTCAGCGGTACTGTAAAAGGCATCCCATCAATATTAGTGCGCCGCCATCTTGGACAAATGCAGGAAATGATTACATCAAACAGGAAGCAGCTACTCAGTGTTAGAAGTCTAAAGTAGTCCAAAATGTAGTTCCATGCTGTTGATGAAATCTGGTATAATGTGTGGTATGGGGATCTGGCATTTATATGTGTGGCTAAGTTTTATTGCTTATTGTATTGAAAAAAAGATATAGACCATTCTCATTGCGAATTTCCAGGTTTTAGTGTTTTTATTGCTAACCGGCAATTTTCATTGGAACATTTTCAGAGGGTGATGTTTTTCAAAACAGACCGTTTTCCTTATCTGTAACATAACATCTCAGTTCTTTTATTTTTGCAAAGAAGACATATTATACTTAATGACTATATATGGTTTTCATATCACTAAAATGCTCCAAAGTACTGAAAATACTGAAAAGGAGGTCTCAATATTTCATTGTTTATACGAAATAAAGAAGGAACTTAATTGATATAGTGTAACCTGCGTATTCATTTGCCAATGTGTGTTCAGGCGTCTTAAAGTCATTGTGAAATGCAAGTTAATAACAGCAAGCAGATAGGAACAATAATTCGTCTAAAGTATTAACCCGTGCACTGAACATTTGATAATAGTAGTATAGTGCGCCGATTTCGGAATTTGCCTGGCACGGCTGGAATGGTCACATGACCCTATGACGTAACAGTGAGTCATCGCGTGGGGGCGGGGCTTATGCGGAAAAACCCATGACGTCACAATCGCGCAACAATATGGCGGACAGGTCAATGCCTTAGAATAATATGGGGAGTCGCACCCAACATTCCAAATAACAAAAGAGAGTAGATTATTCCCATGACGTCAAGGCCGCACCCGTAATATTCCCAATATCGAAAGAAAGTAGGTGAGTCAATCGAAACTTCCTTAACGTTCCGTTAACACCAAGCTTCTCTATTTTTAGCATTAGACAATAGATGATCTGTTATAACGGGGTTCTTTTACTATTAACGTAGTTATATTATTCATATTCATTTCTTAATCAAAGTTCTATTGTTCTAACATAATAGATTTCTAAACTGAATAAACGTAAACCGCTTCCAGTTCCAATTTACATTAAAACTATATTAAATGTAAACAAATTTATTCAATCAACTAATCAATTGAAATAACAATACCATAGGATCAAATGACAAGGTGATAACTTTACGGCTGTATATTAACACAGATCAGATAACGAAGTTTTCAATCTCTAGTAAGGTAACCTTTCATCCAGATAACAATCCATATCAGTTACAACATGTGCTTTAAGCCTAAAAACAGACAATTTAACAATAAAATAAAGTCGTATGATTTTATTTGCCTCATTTAAAATTCATGTTTTTTATTTCTTATCGCTATATTCCGTGTAGCAGGTAATCATTAATTTCAATATAGCCACGCACCTACTATCCGATTTAATTACCTGTTATTTTATGAAACGCGTCTTTATCAAATACCACGGTATGGAGAGATCAAAAATATGATAAACTACCTATTGAAGTAAGGTCAACAAACATTGTGTTTTTTCTTTCATTCTACATTAAAATTTAAAAAAAAAGGGGGAAAAAAAGCAACAACAACAACAACAACATTGTTCGCATATTATAGTCAATTTTATTTATTTTCTTGCAGACATAGCAAGAAATCACCTCCTCCTCATTCTATAATAGTAATCGCCAGATAAAACAAAGTCATGTTCATACTTTAATTGTCTTGTTTTTTTTCGACCACTTTAATAACGTTTTCCGATAACACTTTTCCAGCTCCAACTCCAGCTCCATCCTGTCGAACTGGTGCCGTTTCCGTTATTTCTTGGGGTGCGTATGATTTTAGAACATTTCTAAACAGGTACTTCCTTTTGCTTATCGCGTACTTCCACGCATCCTCAATAGGGTACCCATCCATCAATTCCAGATCGGATGCCGTTTCCTTAATGGCTCTATAAATAGGATCTTCTTTAAGAGCACGGTACCACAGCATAGCGTTAGCAAAGGCTTTCGCTATCGTTTTCCTATATTTGTCTCTCATGTCGCGAAAATCGCGATTCTTAGCGGTATCTATCGTGAAACCTTCCTCTTCTATATAGCTTGAACTCTTTCAATGTATTCCAGTTGCCACTTTTCAAACGTTAGGCCTATAATGATACACCACGGATGTTCTGTTTCGTCGGAGGAGGTATCATCATCATCCTCTCTATAGTCATTTGTGTTTGAGAATTCATTACCGCTCTCATCATCTGAGGCGACAATTTCCTCTGTATTGACCGATTCACCGCTTTCATCGTCGTGCATCGACTTTTTATGACGTATCATGTTATCTCGTCTGCTGAAAATCTTCCCACAAACGTCGCATGTGCTCATCTCCGCGGCCGGTTAAATTATTCCGTTCTCCAAACACTTTGAGACAAATATCGCACTGAACATTGATTAAGAAATGAATATGAATAATATTACTACGTTAATAGTAAAAGAACACCGTTATAAAAGATCCTCTATTGTCTTATGCTAACAATAGAGAAGCTGGGTGGTAACGGAACGTCAAGGGTGCGTCAGGTGACGTCAAGGGAAGTTTCTATTGACTCACCTACTCTCTTTTGATATTTGGAATGTTACGGGTGCGGCCTTGACGTCATGGGAATTACCTACTCTCTTTTGTTATTTGGAATGTTGGGTGCGGCTCCCCCGATTATTCTAAGGCATTGACCTGTCCGCCATATTGTTGCCCGATTGTTGACCTAAAATAGATTCCAACCAATTAATCACGTTACGAAATAGTCGCTGGTCACGTGATGTTTAAGCTCGCAAAATATACCTGTGAAATTTGCAAATGCTGAAGAACTCTTTGCTTAGTTAATCCTGTTTTTGAAATAAGATAGTTTTCAGACACATCCAACATAGTTTACACCAATGAGAGATAATTTTCCGTTATAAATATACATCGCGGAATAGTTTCATCCAATCAGATCTTGTGAGTTGCTTTCCCCCAAATCACACAAGCGCTTGCATCATCCTGTATGGAGGAATATCAGCCCGCTTAAAATAATGAATTTACTGCTGCATATCAAATTTTGCACAAGCTACGATAACGGAACGATAGAATATCAGACAGTATTGGCAAAATTAAATAAAAATAGTTAATGAAGATGCACAAAATGTAAAACTAAAAGAACGTGATCAAAATAATATATGATGTAATAAATGTCGGACACAATATGATAAAGTAGAAAATATTATTATAATTTAACAATTCATGATAATGTATTCACATAATGACATAAGATGTCTGAACGATAGTAAGAAATAAGGCAAAACCTCAAAGCAAGCTGAAAGAAATCTAGTTTAGCTTTCATAAAAGTATCACTTTTCAAAAGAAAGTGAGCATTCGCTGGAACCTATTCACCAAACAGATAGTTTGTTTTAGTGTCATCATATCTGATACAGCGAGTATCACACTTTGCAAATTTTCCGGTAGGCCGGTGTCTTGTACTGGCTTTAGCATTTAATTTATATATGACAGTATTTTCCAATTTTTTCTCAATGTTTTATCTTTAAAAGAAAATGATATATTTTAACCAACTGAAAAGCTTCCTTGAATGATTTTTGAAAGATATTTTCACCAATTGAATGAAGTTCTGTATTCAGTCAAGAGAAAAATACCTTTCCGATATAGACGCCTTTTTAGCTTTCGGCGTAACTTTTAAAAATCCACTACCAAGTGTGAAAGTGCACTCGAGGTCGCCAGTGTGAAATAAGGCAAAATAGAAAAAGTGGAAACTTCACAGGTCGCTCAACATATGCTAAAAGTAGAAAAACAATTTAGAGACATCCGCAGATGTATTCAAACGGCGGTGATCATGGAACCTTCAATGATACACGGGTTGTGGCGTGTAATTCCATGAAAAGCGGCGTTTGGTCCTCAGATAAAATAATGGGTTTGCCCTAAACGAGAAAACAATGTGCAGAACTAAACAAACTGGAATTTAGAAAGGGGATCTGAGGTTATGGAGCCTGCATATCACAGGAACTGTCAAAAGACAAAATTAAAAAGTAGGCACCATATCCAAGGGGTGATCATACAATATCCAATGCTATGAAAGCGGGAGTATTGGAACCACTCTGGCCGAAATGGTCATGCTGAGAAACTAAACAGTACCATTAATACGACATAAAAATCGTGCTGAACGATCTGAGAAGATCGAATATAACAGCCCTGATTGAATGTCCGGGGAGACATTTTACGGCCGCCACACGGCACAAACAAAGCCTCAGAGCGAGCTCGAAGAAATCATGTTGAACTCTAAAAATGTATATTACAATGAAACTTTTTACTACTCAAACTTGAATGAACCTATTCACTGTGAATACTGTACATTTAGTGTCATCTCACCAGTTACAGCGTTAATAATACTTTGCAAATTTTAGGGGAAACCAAAGTCATGTT
The DNA here is from genome assembly GCF_021730395.1 of Mercenaria mercenaria. Classification (NCBI taxonomy): domain Eukaryota; kingdom Metazoa; phylum Mollusca; class Bivalvia; order Venerida; family Veneridae; genus Mercenaria; species Mercenaria mercenaria. The sequence goes on from NW_026463678.1 coordinate 62,205, forward strand.
GACGTCATTTCCTATTCGTCGCGTTCTGTACTGGCTATAGGCTTAATTATGCCAATATTTCAGATTTCTGTCTAATGTTTTATATTTAAAAGAAAATAATAATTTTCACAACTAACTGGAAAACATTTTTTCAGATGAATAATTTTCAACAATCGAATGAAGTTCTATATTCACTGCGGAGATAAATAACTACTTCTTGTCCACTAGGGGTGTCTTGTTAGCTTCCGGTGAAACTTTTGAAAAAACATCACCAAGTGTGAACATATACTTGCGTTACGCTAAAGCTCGATACTAGAGCAGACCTTTTGGGACTGCTCTTCGAGCTAGCTATAAAGATGAAAATACATAATATGGCAAATATGGCAAATGTTGAAGTACAAGTTTGCAAATGCTTCCTTTCATTGAAATTTTACAGGTCTTTTTTTATGCGTTTTGTAAATGCACATGTGTTTAGGTATTTCTGCACGTTTGGTTCGAATTTTTTTCTACAGTTTGATTGAACACTGATTTTTCAAAACTTCAGAATATACCTACAAAATTCAGCTAATGAAAAGATTGAGTCCTGTGCTTGATTTTTTGCTTGACTGATTTGAAAAACATGGACCTTACGCAAGTTTTCATAATGTAAGTCAATTGGAAAACCATAACTACCATAACATTTTCGCGAATAAATTTTTTTCTACAATGTAGATTTTGATGAAACTTCTCACAGATGTAAATAAAGACATAGCCTATAATTTGATGAAATAAAATGTATAGGTCTGTGTGCTTATTTTTGAGATAGTTGACCATGATTAAAATGAACCGCATATTTCACGCTAATTTTAAGACATTATTTTTTATTATTTAATTTGTCATATGTTTTAATATCATATTTTGACTTTAGAAATATAGTTACAGAACCACTGTAATAAATTTACTCACAGGTTGTGATTAATTCATAATGATTTTCATTTCCGTATGCTGAATCCAGGTTTTATTCTACGTTTTCCGGATAAATGACGTTACAACATCACTTCCGGTTTATAAAACGTGCAGAACTACCTTAATCGCGTGACGAAAACATCCAGGAAGGGAATTAGACAGATTTCAATTTTAAGTCGATTTTTGCGGTCTAAAGTAAAAGTCCACTTTGATAGAAATCACGTTCCGTCGCAACGGGCGCTATTCTGTATAAATGTGTTACCCAATGCTACATAAGCACTGGGTTGACTTATGGTGCAATTATAAATAACAACTAAGAACTACTGTCATAAATAAATGCACGTGTAAAACATCTGTAAAACCAAACACATTCACTGTGAACTATTCACTTGTGTTAGTAATCTAACATAAGAAATAATAATATTCGGAATGAATATTTCAATAAAAATAAATAAATGATAACAACATGTTTGGTTGGTGTATTTACTTTGAATTTTGTCAACAAACCTCCTTCAGCTTTTTTGCTGCTGCTTGTGCTGCTGGATCAATGCTGAGTGCTTTCTTGTCTTCTAGTACTGCTATCATAGACTGTACATATCTTGTGACTTCGTGATCTGTCATGTCTTGTGTAGGTTTATGGAGTATTTCATTTCGCATATGTCGTACCTGTAAATGGACAGCACATGTCTTATATTTTTAACACAAGATATGTGTTACTCCGTGATAGCTAAGCATTTTTATATTTTCATCCATCAAAATAATTAAGATCAAATTGTGAGGTCTGTGTTGATTATGGTCTGATTTACCACAGTTCAGAGCCAATATACGCAGGAATCGATCAAATAAGGCACTTTACCTGGGTCATCAGTACGTTGGACAGTGGTATATCAGAGGATAAAGAACAATAGGCCTTCTTTCTTTTCATGCATTCTCATTAATGATAAACTTCATCCATCTATGTAGTAATAAAGCGGACGTCATGCGGCTATCTGATATCTGCATGTTCCCTGTGCCTGAACCGTTATTTATCATGACAAAATCTTAATTCTTACACGACCTGATTCCTTTTCCTATTCAACAAAGAAGGTTGAAAATTTTGTGTTCTTTTACAACAATTTACTATTCTGATGTCACAATTATTACGTGATAGTGTCAAAGGTTGGAAAAGAAACCAACAAGAAACAGGCAAATATTTTATGGACATCGTCAAGTAGATACTTAATAATCCTTTGTAACGTATTAGAATGGAAATAATATATCTCATTTGCTCTTGAATAGAATCATTGTTTTGTCGTTCAGATGCGCATTACTATATCACTCTGATATATTTCTTTCGCATCTGAACTCCGAACAAAGATTTTATTCAATGACGAATCACTGGATGAGATATATTATTTCTTTAACAAATAATTGAATTGTAAATTAAATACGGCTGTGAAGGAAACTAAAGTCAATTTTATCATGATCATTGCATCGCAAATTCATCAGCCAGTTACAGGGTAGTTCCGTCAGCTGTATTTCAGTCAATCTTTAAATAAAATGAATATTGTTACATGTTTGACATTGCGGGAGTAAAATAAAGCTAAAAGTGACAATACACTAGTGTAGTCGACGTCGTTTAAAGTGCAGAATACGTTGGTCAAACTGACTTGATTATAATAGACCAAGACATCAGAAGTTTTGATTTTCGGCATGAAAGCTAACATGTGATAAAAAAAAAACATTTGTGACTATTCACATTGAGTTCTTTAAACTCGTAGAATAAAGCCGAACATTTTATTATTTTATTCAACTTGTTTAATTTATTCAATTTGAAAAGGCACTTGTGATATATCATTTATCCTTTATGTATGATTCATTGAAAGGTCTTTTAATGGAAGTATCATCCAGAATTGTGTATTGCATTTAATCCTCTTCTTTGGAAGATAACGCTGTCAAGTTAACCGGGATTAAATGTATAGACAGATACTTTTGCCAATACGTAATGATGATACTCTTCTTATTATGTCTCCCCCAGGAGACATATTGTTATTGCCCTGTCCGTCCGTCCGTGCCCGCGAAATGATGGTTAAGTGACTGCATAACGGTACTTTCTCTTTGATGTCATTCATTCCGTTCTGTTTATGTGACCTTTTTCTTTTTATGTGACTGTTAGAACAATAGAGAGAACAATGGGGGTGTCACATCAATACCGTTTCGTTAGAACGTCTGTCCTTCCGTCCGTCCGTGCCCTCGAAATGATGGTTAAGTGACTTCATAACGGTACTTTCTCTTTGATGTCATTCATTCCGTTCTGTTTATGTGACTTTTTTCTTTTTATGTGACTGATAGAACAATAGAGAGAACAATGGGGGTGTCACATAAATACCGTTTCGTTAGAACTTCCGTCCTTCCGTCCGTCCGTCCGTCACACTTCATTTCCGAGCAATAACTGGAGAACCATTTGACCTAGAACCTTCAAACTTCAAAGGGTTGTAGGGCTGCTGGAGTAGACGACCCCTATTGTTTTTAAGGGTCACTCCATCAAAGGTCAAGGTCACAGGGGCCTGAACATTGAAAACCATTTCCGATCAATAACTAGAGAACCACTTGGTCATGAAGAGTAGATGACCTCTATTGATTTTGGGGTCACTCCGTCAAAGGTCAAGGTCACAGGGGCCTGAACATTGAAAACCATTTCCGATCAATAACTAGAGAACCACTTGACTCAGAATATTGAAACTTCAAAGGATGATTGGTCATGAAGAGTAGATGACCCCTATTGATTTTGGGATCACTCTGTCAAAGGTCAAGGTCACAGGGACCTGAACATTGAAAACCATTTCCAGTCAATAACTAGAGAGCCACCTGACCCAGAATGTTGAAACTTAATAGGATGATTGGTCATAAAGAGTAGATGATCCATATTGATTATGGGATCACTCCGTCAAAGGTCAAGGTCACAGGGGCCTGAACATTGAAAACCATTTCTGATCAATAACTAGAGAACCACTTGAACCAGAGTGTTGAAACTTCATAGGATGATTGTACATGCAAAGTAAGTGACCCCTATCGGTTTTAGGGTCACTCCATTAAAGGTCAAGGTCACAGGGGCCTGAACATTGAAAACCATTTCCGGTCAGTAACTTGAGAACCACTTGACCCAGAATGTTGAAACTTAACAGGATGATTGGTCATAAAGAGTAGATGACCTCTAACGATTTTAGAGTCACTCTGTGAAAGGTCAAGGTCACAGGGGCCCGAACATTGAAAACCATTTCCGGTCAGTAACTTCAGAACCACTTGACCCAGAATGATGAAACTTCGTAGGATGATTGGTCATGCAGAGTAGATGAACCCTAACGATTTTAGGGTCACTTTGTTAAAGGTCAAGGCCACAGGGGCCTGAACATGGAAAACCATTTCCAATCAATAACTTGCGAACCTCTCGACCCAGAATGTTGAAACTTCATAGGATGATTGTTCATGCAGAGTCAATGACCCTTATTGTTTTTGGGGTCACTCCGTTAAAGGTCAAGGTCACAGGGGCCTGAACATTGATAACCAGTTCCGATCAATAACTTGAGAACCACTTGACCCAGAATGTTGAAACTTCATAGGATGATTGAACATGCAGAGTAGATGACCCCTTTGGGTCAGTCTATTAAAGATCAAGGTCACAGTGGCCTGTTCATGTAAAATCATTTTTTGGAAATAACTTGAGAACCACTTGACCTACAATGTTGAAACTTAATAGGATGATTGGACATGCAAAATAGATGACCCCTATTGATTTTGAGGTCACTTGATCAAAGGTCAAGGTCACAGGAACCTGAACAGTGACTTGACAACCACTAGGCCACGAGTGTTGAAATTTAGCGGGATGACTGGACATGCCAAGTAGATGATCCCTATTGCAGCCAACCATCAGTGTCTCTTTGACTTTCGCTTCTGACCCCTATTGACTTCTTGCCTATAGGACTTTGCATTGGGGGAGACATGCGCCTTTTTACAAAAGCATTTTCTAGTTAATAAATTATGTTACAAGTGGCTATTGGTGAAGAAAACATTGTATCTTCTTTTACTTCCAAAAATCTTCCCTTTAGTGTCTATAAAAATGATTATTAAGAAAAGTTTAGTACTACATATGCTATACATGTTAACTATGTCATACGTAAGGGAGGGATATTATGGATAATACTGTCTCTCTACCTTTTATTTAAATATGAACTTATTGCTCACTGTACATTTCGACGGCAACATACTGCGGTCACTAGTTTGAAAAAACAAAATCAACTGTCATTGAAAAGTTGAAAATGTGAATTAATCAAGCTTGATTGTGTTTGATTACGCAACTGATGTAAAATAATAGATATTATTATGACTAAAAGTAACATTTGGTAGATCAATCATGCACTGAAGTTCTGACTGAAAGTACTCAGCATTTATCATAATGCTGAGTAACCCAAATACATCCGTTTCAGCAGCAGTGTTGTTTGATCCTTTGGTTGTGGTTGTCAAGAAACATTTTGCAAACTGCCAATGGACACTGTACCATGTAGAACAATCGGTCACCCAATGCGGCTCTCTGAAACGGTGCCGTAATACAATATCGTCATATATCTTGCTACACGTGACACATGCCTTGTTTGTCCTCTTTCTACAGTTACATTTTCCTTTATTCTTCTGAATGCACTCTTTCCCACTTGCATGAGCTGGTAGAATGTTTTCTATAGCACAATTTGTGCATGGCGTTAGATTTTGAACGATTCTGCTATGTTCCGCTTTAACAACACGGTCAACGAAGGGATAGAGACCTTCTTGTAGATAGAACAAATAGAGGGCTCATCTCACCCAGTTCCTGTACATCTTACTTTTTATCTTATTTGTGTCAGGCATTGTTGAAAAGGGTTGGTCAGTTTCTAAGAGCGTCAGCCAAATACTCCATATAGGTATCACGCATACCTGGCAAAAAGTGATTTAAAAGTGTGATTGTGAATACAGCTCAACAAAGATTCTTTGCAGTATATCTTTATTTCAAAAGAATATTTGCGTTCTGACCTGACATTACGTTACAATAAGGCTGTTATCATTATTATTATTATCATTACGTACAACGGCATTAAATATATCATTGTATTAAAACGGTGTTTAATCAAATTATTCTGTTTCAGATTACTTTGATAACAGGAACATTATCCAAATTAGGTACAACTTATCTCCTGATACAAACCACTTGTCCATAGTTTATAGGTTTTCCCTCATCCCGAACGCGAAACTTCTTACTAAATATAGTTACTTAAGTAAAATCATACGTAAGAGTATTCATATTGTCATAAAAATGATCTTTATCTATTTTTGCCATCCAGATTTAATGTCTTTAAACAATACAGGCAATTCTATATAAATCTATATAATGAGCTTCTCGATCTGGAAAATATGTTTGCAGTTTTGGAAATTTTAAATCAGTAAGTTTAATCAGGTTTTACTACTACCTCTTCCACGGGGTCGATTATCAGTCCTATTCAAAATGCGAAATTAGGCATCTCTTTTCCCAATTTGAAGCATATAATCCAGTAAATTCATGAAAAAATACTTCAGAAAATGGGAAAAGCACACAACTTGGAACAGAACTACTTTAGGGCCAAACAAAAAAATGAGCATGAAACCCACTCAAAAAAATCCAATATGGCCGAAAAATTCAAGATGGCCGCCATACATGTATATAATTTGAATACCTAATATTATTTATAATACTTAGATAAACAGTTACAATTATCATTTCAATTAATCATAATCACCTGTTTGAATAAATTCAAACATTTTGTGTTTTTCAAATACTTACTTCCTCAACAAAAGTGACAAAAGTAATCTCCCCTAATATACAAATATGCGTTTAAGAAGAAAAATTCAAAATGCATTTATATGTGCCAGAATTAGGAAAACACTGCTAGCTGACCTATAAAGGATGTTTGAAATGGTAACAGTCCTAAGTAGAGCTTTACAACAATGGAAAACTATGTAAAATATAGTGTATTTGAGAATTTATAAGTGCCATATGTTTCACTTAGTCATTAGTTTTCGCGACCCAGGAATTTGTTTGCTACTTGCAGAACTGATGAAGCTTAGCGAAAATATAAATTAATGTTCAGTAGAGCATGTGACTTCTACTTCGCACATGGTGTGTGTGTGTGCGTGTGTGTGTGTGTGTGTGCGTGTGCGTGTGTGTGTGTGTGTGCTCAGTCATATAGATGATGCTGTCTTCTTGTAGCAGTGAGCACAATGCCCAGCTATATAGTGCTACCTCACAGGAATATCATTCTGTAGCTATGCGACATTATACTGCTCCCAATCTCATTATAATGACACCGAACTGACCAGTCCTATAGCACTATCCTCTTAATGACGAGCACCAAGTGAGGAAGCTACTAATAGTAATTTATACGTCTTTGGTATCACACGGCTAGGGATTGAACTTCATAATTTTATGTCATTAGCATATAATGTGTGTACAGCTACATAATGAGAAGCAGAATCTATCAGTTCTACGAGGGTGCTCAAAATACTAAGAAATGTGCAGTAATACTACAGTATGCAGTAATATATATATTTGGACATTTTTGCAGATATCAAAAATAAATAAGTAAGGACATATTGAATAGGTATACTAAAACTACAGTTGTCAGACAGTTTGTAAGGTCGTGTCGCTACCTAAGTGGTCCAATGTCCGATTGCCGCTGCCCTGTCAGACAAATCCAGTACAACTCGTGATTGCCGGTGATTCATGTTTCTTGCCATTAAAGACCCACTACGACCTAGTGACCTATTTTTTTCACTCACAAAACCTTTATGAAAATCATTCTTGAAATACACAGTAATATACAGCTATACTACAAGTTTTAAGGTAGACAATTTAGGCCATTCCTGAAAAATGTGTTTTGACAACTTCATCTGCAAACTTATTGAGTCAAACTCTTTTCAGCATAGTCTCAAAAACATAGATGAATAACTATCTTACACTGTAGAAACAAAATATGATTAAAATTTCACTAAATACACTGATTTCTGTACATATTGCTATAGTTATTCAAAAGCATATTAAGACATTACACACATTGTCTTGGCCTAATAAATGTCACGGTCAATTTTTAACTAGATACTTGCTATTTCTCATTTTCTTCATGCAAAACATGTATAACTACCATCAGGGAAACACAAACGAATACAGTTATTTTGTGGTGCCTCTTTAAATGCATTTTCGACATCTTTCTTCAAGCTTATAAAAACTGTAATGTTGCTGTGGTATCGATGAATAGGGACAATGGACTGAGAATACATTGATCCATATCAAGGAGAGCTTTAATTTTCAAAATATGACTCAAAGTCGTCGTTTTCTAACATCTGAAAAGAGATGCTGACTCATTCATTTCTTAATTTCAGATTTAGCTCAGTATTGTACATGAACCTTCAGACAAACATTTTTTTTTGCTTCGGATGTAGGGCCTACATCAAGTGACATCATGTTATCTTGATGTACAATTGCAACATGCATGTGTTCTCAAAGATAACACCACTTGATCTTTGCGGCACATACGGATAAAATGCAATTTCCCAAAGTTTCTGTTTTGATCTGTCATTCTATGATTTAAAGTCATATTTTTTGTTTTCCATGCAAGCTTTGAGTGATGCTTTGCCTTCACAGGTTGTGAAAAACAAGGGCAAAAAGGCTTGGGGAAATTTTTATCAGTTTCTTTGATTTTACATCATTCTCAGTTTGTTTTTCAAATTGAGTCCTGCGTAGATCAAATACCGACAATAGAGTCTTTCAATGCTCTTCTAAACTAAAAGATATGTCCAGAAGCAAATGTCAGTGAGGCTCAAAAGCATGTGTTCACGCAGAGTAGGTCTACAGCTGCATTACTCGATCATCTGCTACAACTCTTGAATAATACTTGAAAAGGCTTATCAAGTTGGATATCAGGTACAATGTACTCTATCCTTTTTGTCTCATTCACATTTTACCCGGGCGCTGTACAATAAATTAGTTTATGATTTTCGGACGGACGCACACACGCACACACACATACACATACACACACATACACAGACAATTACAGGCGGCTGACGGCATTTTGGAAGGTCTCTTGACAATTCTTCCTCTAGCAGCTCCTTGTATAAAATGGTATGGTGGCTGATTTCTGCAATTTTGTGTTTGCGGAGCGAAAAAACGACAACACGAAATCTCGACAGAAACCTAATCGAAAACACGATACTAAAACACTATAAATATTTGATGGAGAACACGGCATGTAACCCCATGACAGAACTTCATGTCAAAGTATACAAGGTTATAAGGTCTCAATTAAAAAGTCGCTGAGATCGCTGATTTCGAAACGTTTACTGCAAAAATGCTGTTTATGTACATTTCAATCAAGGCATGCGGAAGGAATTCAGTTGTCCGTCGGACAATGTTTGGTTTCGCTATTTTCAGAATATGCCTGATACAAGAACGAAAGTTGCTGTAAGGTGCAGCAAAAGGAAACTCCGCGCCAAAAAAACAAAACGTTGTATGAACTTCTTATCGAAAGGAGATGATATGATAATACTAGTGTCTTTGTTACTGATACTAAGCAAACAGACAGTCTGATAAGGTTTCCTGAATGTTAGAGAAAAACATTGCCTTCGTAGTGTGAGCAGGATTTTTCTTGTTGTACTAAGTTACCTAGTTAGTGACTGATCATGACCCATATGCGCAACTGACCTCTAAAAGTCGGTATATGGGTTGAACTGTATCGTATAATACAAAATTGTTCTCAAATTTCAGACTAACGTAGTTGTCCATCCGAAAGACTGAGTTTAAAACCCAGCTAAGATGTTATCGAGACCATTATTCTCATAAATGTCTAATCAGGAATTGAATTTTGGCTCTATACGATACTTTCATGTTAAATGATAAGGAAGGAATGAAACACAACAGATAAAATGTTATCCCGGCCAGGCCCGGGCAACTCAATGTTTAAAGGGAAAAAGGTGGCTATTTAGATTACCAATTGCTACAATAATAACTTTAAGGGCGTAAATAACGTCCTTGGGAAAATATACAATATTGTAAGAGTGTGTTATCGAACTTTGCTGTTTTCGTTTTAAAAAGTTAGCTATTAAAAAGCATTAAATATTGAGTGTTTATTGAATACACTTTGGATGGCCTTACTTAACTCTAAAAAAGACTTTTAAAGACATAGCATGTAAATTACAGGTGTCATAACTATCTTCTTTAAGTAACTGCATAAATATAGGGATCACCTGTTTTCTCATTTAATGTAAAGTTCTCGTAAAACTGAAGGGCTCGGACAATTCACATGTTCAAGCATATCTGAGTTTTGCCATTTTCATCTTAAACAATTTTGTAAAAATGACCCTCTTATGAACTTTATTGGTATGTCTTTAACGCAGATTCATTTATTAAATGCAAAGGGCAGCTACGTTTCGCGCGTAACAAATGTAAGGTTGTCATATTTGTCAATCGTTGCTCTAATAGCAAATTGGTTATTTGCGCTGAGCTATTTACAAATCGCACATATTGGTTATTTGTGTGTAACATTTTGGCAGCTACTGCCAATATCATTATGCAAACGGTAATATTGCAACGCACTGAACAGCAGATAATAGGCCCATGCTTTCCATATTCAAGAAGCAGTTAGGTTGCTCTATAATAGAAAGACGTATGTGCACCGAAATTTATTTCTCAGCTTTAGTAACAACTAAATCGCTCCTTTAGTACATGAAATAGACCAAATAAAACCTGCAGAATTCCGCGTGTGGTTTGGTTTCTGTTAACGTATGCTTAAGATCTTAATGATCAATCATTTTAAAATTCTTCGCTTTCCGAAAGATC